>NW_022989977.1:1869714-2129714 GCF_902827175.1 Gymnodraco acuticeps
TCTCTCTCTCTCTCTCTCTCTCTCTCTCTCTCTCTCTCTCTCTCTCTCTCTGTCTCTCAATGTCCCCGGAGAGCAGCGCGTCGGAGAGGAGCGGCTGTAAAAACCAAAGTGGGGCAATGAGACAAGCTGCGCCACAGCTGGCAAATCATCGATTTGAGCATCAGAAACGGGGAGGGGCGGTTCGTTTACCTGCCACCCTCTCAAAGCAGCCCTCCTCACATGCCGCGACTCTCCTCTCCTCTACTTCACCTCCGCTGCTCACATTTCTGCGCTCCATCCGCCGTGTGCGCTCCTCAACTTCAACCTCCGCCTGTGCGGTTTCTACAACACGACTCCCCCCTCCTCAACCATAGGACTTTTGACTTTTTAAAAAACAGTTTTTTCTCCCACATAGCAGTTGCCTATTTTTGGATCTCTCATCGTGGAGCAGTGACAAGAGGTTGCTCAACTTTTGATGGAAAACAAGAGGTTGGGCGACTGACTTTTAAGGTACGGTCCCACAGTGTGCACTGCTGAATGTGTCTCTGCTGTCATTCTTTCACGTGCATGGTTAGTGTATCCGCACATTTTCTGCATATGTTTTAAATCATATTTGTAATTCATATTTGTTTTATCGCACGACTCGTCAAAATAAGGTGCATCACCTCGGAATGAGAAGGATAAACGACGCGGTTCTAAATGAATTAAAAGCTATTTCAGACATATCTGCCAAATCACTTAAAACCCACACCGACCGGCTGCTAGGATTTAATATTTTATTAAGGGGAAAAAAGAATATGAATGTTATAGTTAATGGTAAATACAAACGCACGAATTATAACTTTGTTTTGGCATCTCATTTTATGTACAGACACAGGCCTGCGTTTCTGCACGAATAAGCAAAGCACTCGTGATATTCGTGGGGTTAAGTCAATCCATCTCCTCTAATTCATTTAACAACTTATTCAGTGCGCAGCTGAAGTGATGCTGCTGCTGACCTGATGAATTCAGGAACCACTGATCTTTAGTTATTATTTTTCTCTCAGATTATAATTTTGTTGCATCTTGTTTGTCACACCTCCTCTCATAATGTTCTCTTTTTACTCATCATAATGAAGTGTGTGTTGACAAACCACAGTTGTTACCAAACCGCTGACATGTCTTTTAGAACTGCTGAAGCTATTGCAGCCCAACTGCCCATCTACTTTTACTACTTTTTATTAGGCCATTAGAGACACTTCATTTATTCTCTCCACATACTTACTATTTAATTACGTGTCAACTTGCTTCAACACTTTTATTGCTATAGCATGAAGCACTTTGTGTAACTCTCAACAAAGGCACTCCACTGGCAAGGTAAAAAAGGGCAAACAAACAGTTAATAATTGTGTTTCTCTCTGCATGGCTTGGTGTGAGGCAGTCAGATAGAAGTGATGATACAGAGATGGTGTTGCTGTATGGTCTGCCTTGTGGCTTTTGTCACAGTGCTGATAAAGTAATTTCAGGTAACCAGACCTGTGCGTGTGTCTGTGCGTGTGTGAGAGAGAGAGAGAGAGAGAGAGAGAGAGAGAGAGAGAGAGAGAGAGAGAGAGACAGAGCAGTTATGAGAAGATGTATTGCCAGCTTAAAACTGCGTGGGCACTGATGCTCTGCGGTTTTCAGGTTTTTTAAAGGTTTCATTCTTTGCACCTTCAGAAAATAGCTGACTTTTCACACACCAGCATGGCCAGTGGCTTTCACTTGTATTATTTATATGTAGATAGAAGCAAGAACACACTTCTTAAATAGACTATGTTTTAGGTCCATCTGTAAAGATTCTATTTGCTAATTTTGCCGTGATGCTCTATGAAAATGATTAGCAGGTCTCCCTTGTAAAAGAGTTCAATGATCTCAATGGGATTTATCTGGATAAATAAAGGTTTGAAATCAAAGAAATTCACTATACATTTTTTTGTAACAATTTGAATTAAATAGGAAACTTGATCAGATAATTAAAGGGTTATAATCCGGAAATAATCTTCATCCTCCAGTGTCACCGGTTGTTTATTATCACACTGGTTTCGGGTTGTGTGCTTTGCTTACATGCGGTCACGAGGTCCAGCATGGCACCTCTGCATGAAGAAAAGCAGGTTATGGCAGGGCACCGGTGTGTTTCTTCTTTTATCTTTGCAGATCTGTGGCAGTTCAAGGTGCTGTGGCTTATCTGGTCAGTGCATTTTTACAGCAATGACACAAAGCCCTTTTCCTGTCTCAGGCTGCGATGTATCGCTTCTTGTAAACATGCTCAGAAAAAAACCTCAACGGCACCTTGTGAACATTAAAACAAAACTTCTCGGTTTTACTCCTCGCCTCCAGCCTTTATTAGAAACACCCCTTTCCATCAGTTTGTGGTTTTTAAAAGTAGCACAACAAATGTTCAATTACATATCTACAACGTCAGTCTGTGAGGTTAAAACGCCTGCATATAAACTTGTTTGGCAGCAATGATAAGAATCAGTGTACGGATGCCAGGTCACACACATCCAGCAGTAAAGCCTAAACATCTGTTGTAGCTTATTAGTGTGAAATTAAGTCCTTTGAGTGTGTTTTGTCGTGCTTACGGTTCTTACAGTAACCTTACTGTGATTTACAATTAGGATGAGAACTCGGAAAACACCGAAGTGTTTCCATCTTTCTACCTTTCTTGTTATAACTTAAAGATCATTTTTTTCCCCTCAGGGTTTTGTTTTGTTTTCATGACAACTCACCGAAACTAGTGCACGTTGCGTTTACTGTACTGTGTAGTAACCGGAAATCAGCTTCAAAAACAATGTCATCTCTCGCTGTCTCTCCCTTAAATCCCACTAGCTCTAGCATCAAACCCTTCTGTAATTGTCTGTTCATGTTGTGAGGTCGGCGGTGTGTAGGTCATTGGGGACGGTGAGGTCTGTGTATCACCAGTTAAACCTTGTACCCCTCCAGTGTTAACCAGATTAGTTAAATACAATAGAGCGGCTGCATGTTGGCGTGCCGAGCTCTCGCTCAGTCTCAGGTTAACAGACGCTGAAGAGCAGGTTGTCAGATGAGAGTGAGGGACGACAACGTTTGCCCTGCCTGCGACCCTGAGAGACTAATTAGTGTTGACATTGGAGGGCACAGGTTGTTATGTCTTTTGTTGTTTTTGCTGTGTGGTGTGTTCTGAAAATGATATCAAGAATGCTTCATCGCTTTGATTTCAAATTGAATTATGCTCTCTATCAGGAAAATAAAAAATGTCCATGGAAAGTTTAGTTGCCACAAAAAATCCTTTATGAATGTAACGCTGTGTTTGTGTTGGAGTTGTGCGTTGAATTCCCGCAGCAAAAGAATCAGATAATTAAAACCCCCGACTGCGGGGTATTTACTGGGAGTTTAGAGCGAGGCTCCGTCTCACTTTGCTAAGACTGATATCTCTGCTAAAACCATTAATCGTCTTTCTTTACCACCTCGATAATTATCTCTGTAGCAAAATAACAGCTCAGCAAACAGTGAAATTATACCTGTGGTAGGGAGCAGAGTAAATACCTGTTTAGCTGCCAGCAAATGTATTTATTAGACTGTCGCCAGTAAATAAGAGGCCTGTCTCGTTTTTTAATGTGTGGCTCTTTGGGGATTCCACCCCTCCACACCCCCCCCCATCCCTCCTCTATATGAAATAGCTCTGTTATGATTGCTAATAGAGGAGAAAGATAACAATGATTCCCAGCCTTTTTTTTTTTGATGACATGTTGCAACTAGTTTTGAAAAAGAAATGGTTGGTGTGTTGATAGGGACCGCTGCATTCCAGGGCTGAAAAAAATGTAAGAAAGCCCCCCCTCCGCCATCTACAGAGATACCACCCTGGGTGAGCGCTTAGTGTGTGATTCGGGAGTTAGAGCTCATTTTGTCATTATCTGGAAAGTTCTTTATATAAATGAGAAAGAGGGGGGGTTTGAGGGTTATGTTGTCCCAGCATGTTTTACTGCATTTCTCTTGGCATTTGCTTTGCATACTGTTGATCCAGATTCCTTGGCTTCCTGATAAAAGCGTCACATTGTTTTTGGGTCCTGACAATCAGCCCCGTTGGGTTGGCGTGTCCTCCCCGGGAGATAAAATACCCAAAGTCCATCATGTCGGTTTTGTCACGCTTTTACAAAATTGACATCCCTCTTATGTTAGATTTCTTTTTTTGTCCGTGTTATTTATTGCTTCATGCTACCATGGCAAATATAATTTAAGCAAGCATATACATCTAAGTTTTCACGATTCAAATCACATTATTACATGTCTCATCATGTGGTTGTTTGTTTTTATTTCCTGAGAGGGAAAAAAACTCATTGTCTTTTATTCCAATGCTTGCCTTTATCCAATCTGTGTAGGTTTTTCTGAATCCTTTGTTCGGTGGGAAAAAAAATAGAGCGATTTAGAGGAAAGCGCATCCCGCTAAGATCAGGTTGTTAATACCCACCCACATACTCCAATGAAACAATTTCAACAGATACTGTATTCTCCGCCCGTGTCTCACACACACTCACACCCTTGCCTTATCAACTGTTTTGTTCGTCAGAGGATGGATGATGAATCCTTTGACAAGGGATTAAAATAAGCAAAGAACCATATCCTTAAGTCTGCACCTCTTATTCAATAGTTCTGCCTGAGCCTCAATATTAAGAGCTGTTTTCCCCACATCCCATCACTCCTTTCATCTCAGCGTAGCGCCACTTCTCGCACACTGAGGCGAGTAACACCATCCTATCCCCTGCCTTCATTTCTTTAACACTCCCAAGAACTCCCCACAAGGCCGGGATACTGTGCCCTTCACCACGTCTCCCTCAGGTCAGGGAAAACTCAGCAGGATGTGGCAACCTTTCTCAACCCTTCAATCTGTGCCACAAATCCATCTTCAGTATCTCTTGCACACACACAAACACCCTTGTAGTTCCAATTCTGTTAGTTGTATATCTGTTGCGACCCACGAGGCAGAAATTAGACTTTAATTATTCTGTCATGTGATGACCGGAGTCCAACGAGCGGTGACAGAAAAGTTATTTATTTAAAAAAACGGCCTTGGCTCTGTTGCCCGTTGATTGTTCTTTGAATGATTGGTTTTATAATTTGATAAAGAGAGCAAGAGGGGGTTTTAAACAAGGCGGTGAAGGGTTTTCTCAGTAAGAGATGCCGTTTTCAATCTTTGATCCAGATTCCTGCGAGGAAGATTGATCTAAACTGAGCTGGCTTGCTGTAAGTTACGCTCACTGTGGACCTGATGACCCTGAAGACGGCTTTTTAGTGTTAGGGTTCATGCTGAGGTCCGGAACCTGCAAAGAGGCCTTGTTCCACACAGCTCGAGCGGATGTACATGTGTCTGTGTGGCGTGCATCAGTGTGGGAGTTGCATTGTGTACAGTTCTCACCACACAACGTAAGGGTGGGAGTCGAGAGCGGAGAGAGTGAGAACAGGGGGTGTTAGCGGATCAGTTTTTGTCTTTCATACATCACCTTAGGTGGAAGAAAGATCCTGATACGGCGACACAGAGACCCCAATTGGCGTTAGGCCTTCCTGTCAGCAGATCTTAGGTGCGGACCACTCGCTCCGCTTCTATTTCTGTCGACTTCATGTGATTATAAAACAATTAAGCACTTAGGAGTCGACTCTCAGTTCATTACATCCCCCTTGTTCTTTCTTTCTCCCTTTTATTCCTCCTCCCACACCGAAGCGCGGACATATGAGAAATGCAGAAATCACCTTATTTTACTGGTAATTGAAAGCCACACTAGCTGTATGAGAGGCTAATGGAAAACACAAAACTAATTTGATTTGGAGGATATGTTCATTATGAAATATTTAGTCTATCTGTGCTTACCTCGTAACGACTGATTAACCAATTCTTCATGGTCCTCAGATTTCTTATGAGGGAATATTAATAAACCGCAACCCTTAACTCTATATACTGTATA
Organism: Gymnodraco acuticeps; assembly: GCF_902827175.1. Lineage (NCBI taxonomy): Eukaryota > Metazoa > Chordata > Actinopteri > Perciformes > Bathydraconidae > Gymnodraco > Gymnodraco acuticeps. Next base: position 1,875,648 of record NW_022989977.1, read on the forward strand.
TGTATACACTATAAAATAAACCTTGGCTGTGTTTTTTGAGCAACAGTTGTGCAGGAAGATCAGTCATTTAAAAGAAAGCTGTTACTCACAAACAGAACATTGCATTTCTGAGAAGACGCGAGACGTGTTCTAGTAATCGTCAGATTTCTAGTCTTTTAGTATTTAGTTTAAGTAGCACATTTTGGTTAGTCTGGAGTCTGTAATTGTATTTTAAAAAGCATTAACCCACATAAGAAGAACCTACAAATGCTATAGAGAGAAATTATTTCTATGTTCCAAAATACACTATTCCAATTTGTTTATTTATAAAATACTATCTACTTCTGCATCAACTCTGTGCTTTCGTTTGGACAGACTGATTTCATGGTTTTTACTACTCATTTAACTGCTTGTTGGTTTTGCACGGCATGCACTGTACACCACCTTGATTTCCTTTTTTCACTGAGCATGTCATCTTCTGCCTCGCTGAGGTTCATCTGTGCCCACACTGATGCAGACGTGCTTTGACACGTTCCCAAACAGATTATTAAATCCTTTGCAGCCTTTAATAATACCATTATGTTTATCTATGTGTTTTTATTGTAAGAGACACTTGAAGAAAGAGCTCAAAGTCAAACCAGTGACAGTGCTTACCCTCGTGCTATTTGTGTTCGCCCAGACTGGATGCGCAGACTAATTTGTATTAGTAAACCAAATAATCGTATTAATCCCCATTAGAAGCATTACCAGTGGTGAGCATGAAGACATCACAACACCTACGTACAGTCAGTGATGGCGCCGGCTTCGCCTGACACAGTAAATAAAGGAAGAGGCTTTTCTATGTTGAGCCAACACGGATACATTTAACATTTATTTTTTCCCCCTTTGTGTGTTGCTTGTGGCTGTCTTTAAAAAACACGAAATAGACATAATGTTTAATTACTCCTGAGGCATAAACATGTGGTTTAAAAAGCAGTAGGCCAGATGTGATAGTTGTGATAAGTGTGTTTTGGTGGAAACATACAGTACCTGTGGTAAAACACACAGAGAAAGAGAAATGTATCTGCGGTGTAATGCTATGACTCCTAACATTTATATATGCGGCGTCTTTTGTTGCATTTTAGCATCCAGGCTGCCATGTTCTCATGTCATTTTGCATGTTTCCTGTACAAATGTAGCCAACATGCACACATCTTGCCTGAACAATTACGTACTGTATCTCCCCAACACAAAGCCGCACAGGCTTGTAAAAACCCACCTTGAACAGAGCTAAATCTGTATTCAGCAGACGATTATAACAGCACACGGCTAGTATTTTTAAACAAGCTTTCTGTGTTTGAAAACCCATTTTTCCCCTCTTTTCTGTGTGATACAAAACGGTATATGTTAATTGATAATCAGCAGTGTTGATTCAGTGGTGCATTCAGTGCAAATCTGTGCCCTTCTGGATGTCAGAGGGTTTTCACAGCTACCTCTGTGCCAACCTAGCTGGCAGTGCCGGCACCTGTTGGCAGTGCCAAGGCCTGGCAGGGGTTATCGATGCTCTCTGATGGTGCCCGACAATCACCGTGGAAATGACTGCGGCTGCTTGCGTCATGCCAGATAGAAAAGAGCATTTGCCGACAATGGCTTGCCTTCACCATCGCTCCTATTTTCCTAACGCTGCTAACTGCGGCCAGGGAAAAAGACAAAAAAAAGGAGGAACGGGAGCTGCAGTGAACATGCTGTAAAGCATGTCAACGGAGAAAACATGTCAACATGCAGAATGTAGTGCAGCGATGCCGTGCAGGTGATGCAAAGTGATCTGCTGAGGAGAAGGTTTGGGTGTGGGTGTGGAGGCGGGGGTGTGGTGGTGGCGGTGACTGCAGCCTGTCGGTGCGATTCATGTTACTACATAACATATCACAGTGACAGCGATGAACCTCAACAGTGAGCAAAGTCGTACATGCTGCACATACATTTCAATAAAAATATGACCTGATTTTATTTCTAAATATTAAAAAAATGACAAATTCATCCTCTGGAATGTACCTCTCACAAAGCTCAAGATTAATTTCAATATGATTCATTTGTAAATTTCACTTTCATGTCTTCAGTGACTTTGCGGAAATCTGTCACATTTCTCAGAAGCAGAATAATATCTCACATTGGAATGAATCTGAAAATGTAGTAATTACTCCACAGTTTGGGTCTTTTATTCAGACACATAGTAGAGCCATTTATCCACACTGCGCACCACAGCTGTGTTCAGTACACAGCGTTGGCAGCTCACTGAAACCCCGAGAATGGTTAAGATAAGAATTGATCACTGAATCTGTGCAGCAGCCTCTGCTCATGAATTCAAACATGTTGGGGTCTCATGTGAGCAGTTTCAACAACTCTTCCATTTCCTGTTAGAATAAACCACAGATGTAGGACCCTTTTAAAATGCAGCCGCCCCCTCAAAACGTACACCTCCTGCTAACTGGGTGTCAATATTGCAAGACATTGTTCCATCTGGGGTCCGAAAGGTGAGTTTCACATTGTATTTTTCCGTTAAAAGCTTCTCCGCTGGCCTTCTGCTGTGAATTCATAATGCGATCACAAATGTACTTAAAAAGGAGAAAACTTTTGACCTCACTTGGTGGGTGGAACAATGATTTTGCTTCACAAATGGGGGTTGAATGACAAGTGTAAATGTATTGTTTCTACCAGTGATACAACACACCATCACTTCTTCCGGGATTGGTCCTTTGATCTGTTCCAGTTTCTGCCTCCTTTTAAAAGAACTCCAGTATGTTTCCCCTAAAATCTAGCAATACATTCCTTCTTTAAATCTGAATAACTTTCTTTATTGTTTAGTCGAGTTTCAGTCATCATCACCTGACAGTGCTTACCGTCAAGCTAAACTAAAAAGCTCACGTCTGTTGTGTTGCATTGTTTATGAAACAACAGCTTTGTGTGAGGAGATGTACTGTCACTGTATTTATTCTCTCACACAGAGGGGGTTTATAAGCCCTGCAAAGATGTATTAGTGAGCATGTCTTGTTATGTAGCATTTCACATGCGCCTGACCTCCACGGTCGGCTCACCACCTTTGTCGTCTTCAAAGGTGTACACACTTCCTGTTTTATGTTGGTTTCCTGTTTTTGTTTTTACACAACCTGGACGACAAGCCAAGCGTGTTCATTTCTGTTTGATGTTGATATTGGCCAGATGAGAGGATCATGTCGCCCCATCTTGCTTGGTATACCTCTCATGCCAAAAACAAAAGCTTAATGTTCAATCTGCGGCACAATTGTAATGAAAATAATGAATACGTCTTACTTACTATTTTCTATATCAATATATTTATTTGTGTTAAAAAAAACATTTCCTCTGTGGTTTTGAATCAAACATTGGACCCTACATTGACAGACAGCATTGGTGCATTGTCGTGTGTGTGTGTGTGTGTGTGTGTGTGTGGTGTGTGTGTGTGTGTGTGTGTGTGTGTGTGTGGTGTGTGTGTGTGTGTGTGTGTGTGTGTGTGTGTGTGTGTGTGTGTGGTGTGGTGTGTGTGTGTGTGTGTGTGTGTGTGTGTGTGTTGTGTGTGTGTGTGTCTGTGTGTCTGTGTGTGTCCACAACATATTAGTCTGGCCTTGCTCATAAAGTTGTGAAACTGTTATTATTAGGCCACCTTAAGGTAAGGTACAAACACCATATCAGGCTTTTATTGACAATATCAACAGAGATTACCTTGTCTGATATTTTTGCCGTTTGCTCGGGAGCAACACAGGCCGCCAACAAGGAAGGTTTCATGAAATAATGAAGGACAAATAATGACAAAAACTCACACATCAACTTGAGAAAAAACCTTCCAGTCTGCCATTGTTTACAGAGATTGTGTTGCTCTGCAGCCTCTAAACATTCCTCCTTTTCTTTCTTACATCAATTCAGTTCTTTGTCCACTTTGACAGTTCAGGGTTTTGTTGACAATATCAACAGAGATTAGCTTGTCTAATATTTTGGTATAATCCAGTTTGACATAGTCGGTACGACCTGCTATGGAGGTAAAGTTTGTGAGATAAAAGCAGACTATAAAGAAAGGCTAAATGCCTGCTATCTCTACATATGTTGTTTACTGACAGGAACATCTATTTAGTGTTGGCACATCCAACACATATTATACTAAGAAATCCTTGCAATTTAAGCAGCAGGGATGTATCTCCCTACCTTTAGTGTGCAGACTTATGGAGCCTTTCCACTTTTTGAGCCTCATAAATATTTATTAGTGCAAATTATTGCATTGCAAGTGGTCTTTAAGAGCTCAAGATATAAGTGTATACCTACTTAAATATACAAATAGTGTTTGTATTGTAATGATGGTCTAAGAATGTAGTCATAGTTCTGCGATTGCAACTCAGCTTTTGCTTTTTGACTTCTGATTTATTTTTTATTAAAAAGGCTAGGGGATTTATTTTAGATTTGATACAAACAAAAAAACTGATGGGATGTTGGTTTTAGGGGCGCACATACACGTTTTTATTTAATTATGCTTTTGTATTCCCCTTAGTTAATTATTATGTTTTTTGTTATCTCAAACTAACTGGATGTCAAATAGTTCATCTTTGACAAAATCACAGAATTTAAAAACTATTTTCTGGACAAAAGTCAATACAAAAACAAAACACTGTGTATGTGAGTGTGTGCTTGTATGCGTGTTAGCGTGTGTGTGAGTGTGTGTTGGTGTGCGCGTGAGCATCTGTGTGTTACCCAGTAATACATGCAGGATCGCCTCACTCTAATCAAGCTGATTAAAAATTCCTGCGCGCACAGCCGGAAATCGCACCACCGTTCTTCCTTGCTGTGTGCGTGTATGTGTGTGTGTACGCGCGCGTGTGTGTGTGTGTGTATGTGGTTGCTGTCCCTTTCTCCACTTTTATTTGTCTCCTTCAGGACTTTTTTGGCTTGAGATATGGAGAAATAATCAGATTTTATTAAAATTATTATAAGGGGATTATTTTTCCTTGCACACCACCACACACACTCCTGTTTCTCTCTTTATCCCTCTCTCATGCTCACACGCACGCACACACTCACACACACACACCCCCTGCTATCTTCTATTTTTTTCCCATTTTTTTTTTACCCCCCACCCACCACGCCATTTCAAATGAGGAGGAAGAAAAGGGAAAGCACAAGCAGCACCAGCAGCGAGGAGAGGAGAGGGGGGAGGAGTGATGAGTCAATACAACTAATAATTTAATGGGGACAGAGAGGGAGAGACGGAGTGAGAGGGAGAGAGACAGAGAGGGAGATAGAAAGAAAGAGGAGCTCCGTCCGGACGCCAATCCACAACCAACAGGACACCTCCTACTATTACTATCGCAGGCAGCTCTCTTATGCATCCACAGCAAGCCTTATTTATGCTCGACATCGGAAAGTATATCGCACTTTTTGACCCCCCCCTCTCCTTGTTGTATTTGCGAACCTGTTTTTGACTGTCCGCATATCGTCTCGCCTCCAACGCGGTAGCAAGAACACACTGTCGGTTATTAGTAATATTTTTCTCAGTCAGCCGGTAGTCAAATCTAGCTGAGCGGACGTTGAGCTATTTTTGTGTACGTTTATTCTCATATACACAGAGAAGGGTTTATTGGGTCTCTGCGGCGGGTTTTTATCATTACAACTGTGTCCGAGGTGCTTTGCTTTCCACTGGAGGCTGCTAACTGTACTGTGCCGATTGTAGCGATGTGGATTTTGTGGTGCGACTAAAGCTGAAGTCGCCTTCACTTTGAGCTACAATGTCGCCGTTTCGTTAGCGGTTTCTGTTGCCGTGTTTTTCCTCCAATTGGACGGAATTAGATAATGGACAACACACACACATGACCGCTTACCAATGTTCGCCTATCACGGTCCATCTCGACCTCGTCGTCTCTCACACAGACCAGGGTTGTTGTTTTTTCAGACCGCCTGTCAGTCCTCCGCGAAGAAGAGCAGGAGAAAGCGTCTTTTTAAACACTGAGTATTTTTACAAGCGTTTGCTGTCATGCACACGTAGGGAGAGAGAGGGAGAGATAACGAGACCGGGAAGCAGGAGTTGTTCTTTTTTCTTCTTTTCTACCCTGGCCAAACTTGAAGAAGACGTGTTTCCCAGGCGGTGTTATATGCTTCCGATTGCTGAAGAAGTGCTGCGTTTCAGGTTGGTTTGGAAGATTTTCACTCAACTTGTCTCCTTCCTCCCCTAACTCCTCATTTAGGGCTAATGGTCAATTTCTAACTCCTGTTTTTTGTTGTTTTAAGGTCATTTACAAATCCTGACCTGGATCTGGACTGTATCCCGGGTCTGGGTTCCTTTGGCCCCTTATTGTGGGGCATTAGTGGCCTCATTGCGTGTTATGAATGGGGGAGTTCATGATCTTGTGCGTGGGGGTGGATGATTTTGCCCTTTTCACTCTTTGACAACAGCATTCCAGTTCATGTTCATCAGCACAGTGCGTCAACCTGCATGCATCACCCTTAGTTACTTTTTCCATTCCATTTTTTGTATTCATAAACCCGTGTTTTATGATTGATACATTTCTTAAAGTTTACTCCAGGGAGTTAAAATAATGTGTGAATTGTCAGCTTCAGCCTCAATCAATAACTTTGTGTCTATGCACTAACCTGTGGATAAAGCTGCCAAAGTCGCCCCATCATTTCTTCCTCTCTAAATCTCCCCTGTGTCCTTTCTTTCACTTTTGAGGATTATTTTCACGACTCAGTTCTGTCTATTTATAAGTTTCCAAAAGCTGCCTTCTTTTCCCCCTATTCTAAAGTTGTAAAACGTATCGATTCCCATGAATATTGCTCTGTGCTCGCGAAACTTAAAGTTCAACCTGTAAAGTCATGTACCTGATAGTGTATTAATGTATGTGTGTATCTGTCACTGCAAAATGATGGTGCGGCCCTTTACGCGCCCTTTCCCCTCGGAGCTTGCGTCATGAATGTGAAGCCACACGAAGTGACTCAGAAACCAAATTATGTTAGTTTCACCTCTCTGCGTGCGCCGCAGCAGAACCTTGTTCCTTGAACTGCAATGTATTCATTCAAGTGGAATCTCACAGCAAATTAATGTGTGCGCTAAAACCGGGGCTTGTTTGCCCCTTCTCGCATGGGAATCTCTAGTGGGACAATCATATATAATACATGTGTTGAAAAATGGGAAACATTACAGCAGCACGAAAACGTCACCCATGGCTGAGTCGTCATAACTGAAGTGAATTGGCAGCTATTGCCGTAATGGGTCTGTTCTCAGAGCTTTCAATTACTTAAAGCAATTTTTTGCTCTATAAAAACGTCTCATGACATCTTCACATGTCAGTGACATCAACACAAAATATTTGGTGCTCAATGCTCCCCTCGCAGCACATTACAGTGCTTCTTTATTGCCACACACATATCTCCGCTGACAGCCGAATCTTTCTGTGTGTCTCTCCCCAGGTGATAGTGAGCAGAGGTGCTGAGAATGATGGACCATCTCAGCGAGGTGTGTTTGGGGAAGGAGAACTCCGACCTGATGAACAGCATGGCCGAGGCCAAGGCCCCGCCGGCCAAGCTGCCCCGCTGGAGCAGAACGGCAGCCCCTGGGCCGGGCCCGGCTGGGCAGCACCGGGGCCAAACTAGCTGGGGTCCCGTACAAACCCCACCGGCCACCTGCTGAAGACCTGCCACAAGAGAGGGTAAGAGGGAGACGGGTGTGTGAGAGGGCTATAACTCGCAACGTACATGTAAAGGATGATTTTGTTATTGATTAGTCCATCAAAAGAACATTTATATTTGTATTTAAAAAGGAAAATTGGCAACTATTTTGCTGATTTTAGTAATGTAACGATTTACCTGTAAACTCCCTTCTTTGTTATTGTACTTTTTGGGGTTTTCTAAAGTTTATTGGACAAAGCCATCAATTGATAACTCAGATTTTGGGAAATTTGCAAGGGGCATCACTCACTATTTTTTATAAAGCTGAAACAATTAATTGCTAAAGAAAATTACTTCCAAGTATTTGCCTCTCAAATAGGAATGTGCTACCTTTCATTGGCTTATATGTCAGAGAACTGAATACTTGGAATTCAAACTGTTAGTGCGACAATACAAACAATTGAAATATGTTGCTTTCGGCAGTGGGAAACCGTCATCACCATTTGTTTGCTATTTCTCAGATATTTTATCAACAATTCATTGATTAATTGAGTAGATAATCACCCAAAGTATCTTTAGTTGAAACCCACATTTTTGAGACTAAACAATTTAATAATTTTGAATAATTGTCAGATAATTAATTAAGGAATCACTTGTTAGTTTGTGCAAACTTATTATGAAACAAATAAAGTAAAACTTTGTGTGTGCATTTGGGCATGAGAAGAATAAACCACGTGAATAATGGAAAGCTATTTAAATGAAGTTTAAATAGCCCCCCCTCCCACACACACCACCTTCCACCCACCACCACCCGCTGCATGCTCTCCAAAACTCTTAAACCTTTTTACAATGTGTCTTTAGTCATCTCAGCGCACACATACACTGCACACACTCCCACTTATTTGCCCAGACAATAGCAAATAGAAAAGCACTGTTAGAGTTATTCCTGTGTCGTGCTGCAGAGCGCTGTGTCACCGCTCCTCTCTCCAAACGCAGCCCTCCTGCTCCGACATTTGTTTATTAAGGCCAAGTTTCAGTCCTTTAAGAGCCATTCTTGTTTTAAAGGGAGCCTTTACTATGAGATCATGACATAGCTTTTTAATATAACTTGTTTTTTCTTATGAAAAACACGGCAGGGAAAGCTATCCAAAATACGAACCTTTTTATGATAATGTGTTTGTTTTCTTGTGGGTTGGGAATGAGTTTCAAACCTGCAGGTTCTGAGTTGTAATAGCACTTGGCAGTGCCGGCTCGCCTGTTTGTTTGTTTGGCTGCTTTGGTTTTCTTTGGGCAAGAGGGACTGAGGAACTCTTGGAATGTGGCTGTGTGAGTGTCCTCAGATGGGCCGTTTTTTCTTATTTGCTCCTTTAATCTACGTGTCGCACTCCAGCTGAGAGAGCTTAATTCTTCTCCTTCATCATCTCCGCTTCTCTTGGCCCCCCTACGACGTTTGTTCCTCCAAGCCTCCTCATTGCTCCCCCCTCCCCTCCTCTTGTCCTTTTGCCGAGTTTCTTCCTGGGTAAAGGGTGAAGCAGCCGATGGAGGCAGGCGGGCCGCCGTGGAGGCTTCGCAGAGAGCCCACAGTGGGCATTGTGTCCGAGCCCGAAACAATATTTACAGCAGCCCTCTCCGGGCTCCCTGGAAACAAAGCCAGTATTGATCCCCCAAATGAACCTACACAGCAGTCTTTATTGTTAGATCTTTATCTATTAAAATCAGGGGAGGAGAAAAGCAGCTCTTTCAGCACATTCCCTGGCATCTGTCGGCTTATTGATTGTTTTGCCAGAGCTGTGTGCATCTTCTGGAATGCCTGGGATTGGAAAATATTAGAATGTGAATCATTTTAATCGGCACGAACAATAAATGAACAGATTACAGAAATGTGCTCAGGTGATAGTAGAGTGGAGACATAGTGAGGAAGTAGGGCAACAGGACAATCTTAAAACATGCTGGATGTACAGTCAGCTCTTCATCAACACTTTTCGATTTTATGCTGTTGTTATCATTCAAACTGAGACTTGAAAAGGCCACGTTGTCCCCATACCATTACTCTTCCTAAAACGTCCAGGATGTTATTTTAGGAAAAAGGCATATTAGGTGATATTTGCGTAGTGGGTCCCTTGAACATTCGGCAGTCTTTGGACAAGGATTGCTCATTCCACCTAACAGCAGAGCCACTGTTGACACAGACTAGAAAACCTCAGGACGCAGAGGTGGTATGGGATTCGAAGCACTGCATCATGGGAAAATGATTTTAGGTTGGCAGGGAGAAGGTAATAGTGATCACAGATTGTATAGTGAATAAACAGTTAATTGTGCCAAAAGGAGACATACGAGTTAGAGGATTTTGGTGGCTGCTGTTCACACTAAGCTTAAGGTGACAATGATTTCCAATTTATTTGTATTATATATATAAAGCTAACACAACTCACAGTGCTCTAATTCATTATCCTGGAAGATGACCTCCACACTGCAGGAAGGAATCCTCCAACTGTTGAGGCAATCTGGGAAAAACACAGAAGGAATAATTAAATATAAACAGAGAGTATTTCTAAATAAAACAGATAATAAATTCAGCCTCCGAATTGTGCAGTAAGGAGGGTTTGATTCCCAACGTTGCTGTGAGAGTTTGGCATTGAGACAAAGAGGTTAGAGTTAAGTTTGAAATCGTCCTATAAAAGATGAAAAATGCCTTTTGTGGTCCAAACCCATCCTTTAGTTAATTTCTGTCAAGAACTTCCACTCCGCAGCAATTGAATCACTCACTCATAATCCCTTGACTCTCAGCCTGAGTGTAACTTAATCGACAGCTCTAAATATTAATCTCGTCCCTCGGCAAACACTGAAGGTCAAAGTTTGTGTGTGAAGAAATGTGAACCCTTTTAGTTATAACTTAGTGTCTCTGTCTCCGTGTCCTCAGGCAACATGCTGCCTGTGTTCTGTGTGGTGGAGCACTACGAGAATCCCATGGATTTTGACAGCAAGGAGGAGCATGCCGAGTTCGTCCTGGTGCGTAAGGACATGCTGTTCAACCAGCTCATCGAGATGGCCCTTTTGTCACTGGGCTATTCCCACAGCTCAGCGGCCCAGGCCAAAGGTAACCACTCACTGACTCTGTTTATCTCTTCATTTTCCTCTCTGTTCTGCCACTTTTCTTTTCCCCCTTGCTCTATCTCTCTATGCTTATTAGCGTCTTCTCTACAACATTTTCTGGCATGCTGTTACTCCTGTACACACTCAAACACACATCTTAGTGCCTCAATCACACACACAAACACCCTCTCTGTGACCATAATAGCCTCCCGTCAGCAGTAACACATCCTGACACTGATCCCAGACAGGAGATGCTCAACTCTGGCAAGGGGTCACACACACCACATTCCCACACAGTCTAAATGCAAGGGCTTACACACTCACATGTTTACACGCATCGTGCGTACACGCAAACTCATACTGTATTTATTTGTATACACACACACACACACACTCAGTGACTCAGTGGGTGGGAGGGGCAGGTGGAGGAAAGGGTCTGCTAATTGCACTTGAGCTCACGCAGGCCGAGGGTGGCTGTTCCAAGGTGCCTCTTAGCATGCTCTTTTATTATAGCCTGTCCATCACACACACACACGCACACACACACACACACACACACACACACACACACACACACTCACATCTTAGTGCCTCCTCTTCCATAAGCGTTCTTCCTCTTGTGTGAGCTTTATGACAGTCTCAGGAGAAATTCTGACATCACTGTTAGGATGTCCATAACAAATAAAGTATAAGAAGAGTGTCTATGGCACCAACATGTCTATATTCATATGTTTTACATTATATTTCATACTAGTTATTCTTTAAAGGGATGCAGCCTAATGAGGTCATGCTAAATGACCTTTGTGCTGATCTATTCTCTTCTTCTTTCTTGTTTCCATTCTTGTGCATTTGTGCGTCCAAATATCTGTGTCCATATCCACCAATGTTCATGTGTGTGTGCACATACGTGTTGCATCGTCTAGGTATGATTCAGGTGGGGAAATGGAACCCCGTCCCCCTGTCATACGTGACAGACGCACCGGACGCTACGGTGGCTGACATGCTGCAGGACGTCTACCACGTTGTCACGCTCAAGATCCAGCTCCACAGGTAAGAAACACTACATACTAGAATCCAACACTTGATTGCATACATGTGTACCAATCCAAAATGTGTGTAGGTGTTCATAGAATCTGTTTTACCTGCCTACCACCCACTAAAGTGCACTGTCAAAACCTAAAACACACAGTTTTCTTTAATACACAGAGGAAACGTTTTACCTGTTAGTCTTGCTTCTAACATTCACACACGTAGCTTGTCTTGTATGCCCAGAGGCAGGTGCCAATATGCCGATGCCTTCTGCATCTTTGATACTGAGAATAGATACATTACTCACACACACAAAGAACAGACTGACCTTTCCCAGAAAATGTGAACAACATTTAAACACAGAGAACTTCCTCGCCTTAAGAAACACAAAGATCGGTTTATTTGTAAATGTAACCATTAAGTTATAGGAACACCATTCTAAAAAAATATTCAAGTAGATTCATCTCCTGTAGCAACCCCACATTTAAATGGTTAATTATGGTAACTGATGTCAAAATAATAAAGGCATTTATGCATTGAGGATTGGTAGAATGATGGTAACAGTTTTTGAGCTGAGCACTACTTAAACTCTTTTTTATAATTACATGAATGTGGTGGGCAACTGCAGACCAGCACACGGACTAAAAATGACCCTGCAGTATGAATACACGGTTGTTCACCTGAAATAGTTGCGTAAATAAACCTGGCTGCACCGGCTATTTTAAGTAAACTATATACAGTATTGCTTCTGAACCTACATCACGTATAATAATAAAGAATCTCACACTGAGTTTAGCTAGCCGTTTTGGCGCCATCACTCAACATATTGTATGCTAAATGCTACTCTGTAGGAGTGAAGCTTATATTTATACGCACGGCGAGAGCATACGAGCATTTTTAGAACACGGACGCAAACAGACTCACATGTGCTCATAGGCACAAAGACACTACACACACACAGCCGAGTGGCACTGGTGTGGAGGCTTGTGCCAGCTGCTGTTCCGACTCTTTTCCTACCTCGCTCTGCCTCTTCCCTCCTCTCCCCCCCTCTCCTCCTGTGCCCCCCTATCACCACCCACCTTCACCAGTGAAGCACTCACTCACACACTGACTGATGTGAACACGTCCAACAGCCAGAATACAGAAGGTTGTGTTTATTTCCGGCGTGCTAGCCTTGAATGCATGGATAGCTGTCTGTCTCCACTTCCCCCCTTTTTTTGTGCCTCTCCTTCCTCCCCTCCTCTCGTTCACTACCGTCTCCCCAGAGGCTTTCTAGTTGCTGGAGCAGTTTAAGGTGTTCTGGAAAATCCATTGTTTGTGTGAGTGTGTGTTTTCTTACAAGCAGATGTTAGCCTCGACCATTGCACGCATCCCTTTCTATTCCACTCTCCTGTTATCTCCGTGCTCGTAACGTTTCCAAACTGACAGATTTATGGACACACGCACAGAAGGCTCATGCACTTGTACACTCATCACCCCCCCGCTCAATCTCTCATCTCTTCTTTCACTTGTCAAGTGTCGTAGCGGGTGTTTAACGAAAAGTAATTCAGCGATACATTTAATACAAAACACGTCATACATATGTCTTGTACATGTAAAGTGTTTATCAAAGAGAACTGGGAGTTGAGTTCCACACTTCCACCCCCATGTAAAAATAGTTGTTCTGAGGTAGAGCCCCCTGCGGCACTCAACACTAGCACCAGATAACGTCAAAGCCAATCTCTATGTGATCTATAAATCTATTTTGATTTCACTGCATATTGTTGTCAGTATTGTTATTGTTTTGTATTTGTTTTCCTCATTTTCATCCCCCCCCCCCACAATCCCCTCAACTCCCCCTCCCAAACAACCCCCAACCGCCCCCGACTGCCGCAGAAAATCTAGCCAGTAACACCTTAAATTGTTTCGCCGAGCACAACGAGCCAGGAAGGTAGAAGTAACACGAAATAATAGTCGCCACATGCAGCTGATGTATAATTCATGCATCAATCCAGCAGATGTGTTGTATAAAGTAATTAACTAATCAGAACAATCAGGAGAGAGAGAAAGAGAGAGAGAGGGGGGGGAGAATATGAAAGAGGGAGAGAGAGTGAGGCAGGCAGAGAGGGAGAGAGAGACAGAGCAATCTCCAGATGCATCTGCTTGATGCGCCAAATGAAATCTGTCTGTCTTGGAGGGGCGCTTGCAGCAGGGAAAAAAAGAGCGAGAGCCCGTGTGTTCTGCTCTCTTTCTCTCTGCTTTCCTCTCCCTGTCTCCTCGCTCTGTCTATCTGATTGTTCCAGTGATTTGGCCATTTCATCAATATGTATTTTAAAGGCTTGGACGGTTTTAAAACCCGTTATGGGTAAAATATTTTGTTCCCAAATTGCACGTTGTTAGCACACCACTTCAATAGTGCTGAAACAATGGGCTGAAGATGTGTATGTAAAACTAGATTGCTAATCGATTAATTGTTGGAGTAAGGATTTTTTTTTTTTCTTATTCATTTAATATCTTAGGGGTTTTAACTGCTGGTTGGACACAAATAAGCAATTTTAAGACTTCATTTGGGGCTTTTTTTGTAATGTTTTTCTGATGAGGACAAAACAATGAATCACCATTAAAGAAAGTATATTCAACAAATTAGTCAATAATGAAACTTGTTTGCACTTGATGTTTTATACATTGTTAAATGATGTAATTTTGGTCAGTGTTAGAATCAGGCTGTTACGCGCGATATAGTCAAAAGTGTGTGTTTAAGTCCAATGATGTTGGACCAGGAAGTGTTGCCGGCTGCTGTAAAGGAAGCTGCAGGGTAACTTCCCCTCTCACACACATGCCTCCATAGTGGTTTGGGTCAAATGTATTTCCAGATTTGCAGATTTGTGTTATTACCCGTTTGCTCTACAGATCAGGGGAATGTCCAATCCTTGCAATCGGATTAAATCATTGTGATATCGTGTTTCTGAATTTGTTGCTTGTGTATTTTATTATTTATTCAAGATACCATCAGGCCTGCTGGCTTTCCTTTTCGGTCTTTGTCTCTTCTCCATCTGAATTGTTTCTCATGCTTTCTCCTCACCCCCTCTCCCCCCCCTCTCCCTCTACATCCCTATCTACCCCTTCCCCTCCCTATATTATCCTCCCTGTCCCCCCTCTCCCCTGCATGTCTCTCTCTCTCTCTCTCCACCAGTTGTCCTAAGCTGGAGGACCTGCCGCCTGAGCAATGGAGCCACTCTACAGTAAGAAACGCCCTCAAGGAGTTACTCAAAGACATGAATCAGAGCTCTCTGGCTAAAGAATGTCCCTTATCACAGGTGCTGAAGCCCAGTCTGCTTATTTAAAAAAATAAATAAAAAGATTAACGCCCAACCCCAGCCCCCTTGCTACCATACTGCACAACAAAACACACACCCCCTATCTCCATCACCACTACATGTTATCCTTTACTTCTATCAAATGCCCTGAGTTTGATCAAGTGGGAAAAGAGAATCGGCATAGAAAATCCAAATCAATGGCGATTGTCATTTGTTTGCCGCATGATTTCTTTTTTTTTGTTTCTTCTACCGCCCCCAACACACACTTGTATGCAACGGCAGCCAAAAAGCAGAGGTGTTGTTGAACGTATGGTTATTGTTCGATAAACATTGGCCCAAACTCAGATCGTTCTGGATGGCTTTTGTTCTTTTTCTCATTTAGTTAATTATCAACATTTTAGGCTGGATATACGGAATGTGCGCTCACATGTCAGGTGTTATATTCTGTGTTTTTTTGTCGGCTGGGAGGCTGGATGGAAAGCACTAGCGCAGATATTGTATTAACAGGCAGTGTAGCCAGTATATCATAGAGGCAGCTCTGGAGTGAATGGAATGAAACGGCAGTATATCTCTCACAAGGGCCAATAATGTGTGTGTGTCTGTGTGTGTGTTAAAGTGTGAGAATATATTTGTGCGTCCCTGTGTGTTTGTTTGAGTTTGTTTGTGTAACGTATATCTATGTACGGTGCTCGTATGTTAAAATGTTCTTTGTGTATTTAGATCCAAGCGTGTGCGTAGGTGCCTTCAGTGTGAAGCCAGCTCTCCTCCCAGGCCACCGTATGGTCACCTGGAGACCCTCATTTGCGCTGTGTGTGTGTGTGTGTGTGTGTGTGTGTGTGTGTGTGTACGTGTCTGTGTATGTGCGAGCGGCTGCTCTCAGTGTGTGTGTTTGTGTGTTTAGCCGGGCATGAGCAGTGCGCTGATGATGTAAAGAGTCCCTGGGTGGCGTTCAGGCGGAGCCCAGCCCGGTCTGGTAATCACCCTGTTTACGGTCCATATGTGAAGACGGCTCAGAAGAGAGCACACGCTAGCTCAGAGGATCTAACACACAGACACACACACTCTTCCTCAGACACACATTTGCTATTTTCAAATACGCACTAGTCTCAAATTAAACTGAAGATTGTTTTAGCTTTCCAGTGAGGATGAAAGAAGGGGCTGAAAATATCTTGAAGGGAATCTGTTTCTTTTTGTCTTGTATGTTTTTCAACAGCCAATTTGGTCTTAATTCAGATGTAAATGGCATGAACTGGTATGACATTTACTGTCAAGGGGAAATGATTGCCAGCCATAGATTATTGGTAGCTTCAGTCACTGCAAATACTCTGATGTATTCTCATTGCTGTGTATCCTTGCAAGTAAATTATAAAAACGTAGGAATGGTTAACTGCATATTTAACAAGATATATTATAGTAAAACACTCACTTAAGAGTGCAGATATCTCATCAATACATATTTATTGTTCTTCAGCAAAATCTAAACCTTTATCGCCACGGCTGTTTTTAGGGCAACACATTTAAAACCAGTTTTTAATATGTTAATATGATTGAAAGGAAACTGGCTGCTTTGCTATGTAGTGACTCCTTGCTCTAATGATGTACATGGATCTGCTTTGTTCAAACATGGCTGCCATGATGGCATTTGACATCTGCTACTCTGCGGGGTTGCATTTGGCCTGCGTCACCCATAGAGCGGTGGTTTGTTCCTCCTTAACCCAATCAGTTTAGAGGACTGGTTGTTGCGGTTGAGGGACATCCCGGCGTTGCCTTGACAGGGACTCCCTGCTCTGTGACCAGTGTTGTCACCATGCAGTCTGATGAGAAGGTGAGCCTTTGGCCTCTCCTCGGAGTTTACCAAAGACAGTTAAATGCGTGGGAGGAGAAAGGGGCGTTGCAGGAGCGAACAGAAATTGACACCTTTTTAGGATTAGTGTTTCCTCGATATTCTGCTGTGTAATCCCGGGCCAAAAAGAGAGGTTAACAGATGAGAGAATCACAGCAAGCGAGTGAAAGAGAATTAGTCCACCTCTGAACAGAGCTCTGAAGAGAGAGGGGGAGGAGGGGAAGTAGAGCATGGAGGGGAGGGCGGTGGGGGGTTATTTTGTGAAATGCTGCTTTTGTCCAGGTCTTGTCAAACATTTAGTTTGATTCTTTTGTAGAGGGGAGGCATGCTTTGTGTGTTTGGGCTACAAATGGCACAAGGAAACTCTGAAAGAGAAATTGTATTCACTCGTGCTCGTGTCATTTCCCTAGAGGAACTGACTTTGACCTTCACACATTTGAAGCCATCGTAAAGATTCACAGCTTGGAGAGGCATTGCCTAGACCAAACTTCTCCTGATTCTTCCCGGAATCAGGCCTATTATTTTTCTCTGAGGTTGCTACCAAGCTTAGCAAACCCCCTTGCTCATGTTCGCAGAAACTATGGCAACAAACGAGAACCCCCCCCCACCTCACCCCAGTGTTTCCCATTGCTACCACCTCTTCTTGCCCACCCCCTGCTCACTCTCACTGGGCGGCCCCTGGTGCACCAGCTGCTGCGTTGCGTAGCAGCAAATAGTCATCAAAATGCCATCTTTGCAGGCCTTCTACACCTCAGCAGCCATAGGCGGAACCTGGTTGCCAGTATATGTGGGTGAATGTGTGTGTATATAGATGTACATGTGTGTGTTAGTCTGAAGAGAGGGGGGGGGTCATCTCAGTTGAGGTGGATATGTGCCATAATTGAGCTGTGTTAGATGTTGGCGAGAGACAAGGCAGAGTGTTGCAAATGGGATGCACGTTTCCCCCAGCTGATTCAAGACATCAGGCTAAGTTGGAACGTGTGTGTGTGTGTGTGTGTGTGTGTGTGTGTGTGTGTGTGTGTGTGTGTGTGTGTGTGTTTGTGTAAATGCACCATGTGTGTTTGTCTGCAGGGGTTGTACTTGGTGTGTGTTTGCATTTGCCAGTGTGTGCACCACACTCTAAAGCTGGCAGCTGGGTGCCTACAGTACCTGCCTGCTGCACTGCTATTTTCTTACACACTCTCACACACACACACTCTCACACACACACACTCTCTCTCACACACACACACACACACACACACAACACACACACACACCACACACACACACACACACACACACACACACACACAACACACACACACTCACACTCACACTCTCTCTCACTCTCTCCCCCTTGCTCTCTCTTCCTGTCTCCCATGATGGGGAGTGGAGTAGATGTTGGGGACCGATAGTAGCCCAGTGCCACTTCCTGGTCTTGCTGATAAGCTCTCTGCGCTGCAGATGGCTATCACTTAAAGGGTCCACACACATGCTCATGCACACGCACATACACACACCACACACACACACACACACACACACACACACACACACACACAACACACACACACACACACACACACACACACACACACCACACACAAAGCCATGCTACCTGTTGACAAGCCCTAGCAGAGCCCTCCTGCTGGCACCGCAGTGGCAGCAGAGGCTCTGGTTATCTGCTTGATTTCACTTAGTGCGTATGCATGTGTGTGTGACAGAGCTGTGGGAAGAGCGATAGAGAGAAAAGGTGTGTGTGTCTGTGTGTATTGTTTGGTTCACACATACACACTGGGCCCCCTGTGAGAGGTAGAGTGATGTATTGAGGGAGAGGGCTGATTAATGAGGAGCGTTTTTGAACATCTGTGTCAAAGATGGCGGAGAAAAAGGGGAGCAAGAGAGATAGAGAGAAAGATGGGAAGAGAGAGAAAGAGCACAAACCGTCTTCTGCAGGTCTCTTGTTTGTTGCCTGGAGCCGCCTTAGCCCAGATATACTGTAAATAAAACATGGCATGCTGGGGGAAAGGAGTTAAATTATCTCTCCTACTTGAAGGAAATCCCTTCTTACTTAAAATAAATGTTTTTTTGATGGACCTTTGGTTTGGGAGTTGGCTACCGTAGCCATGTTAAAACTGGAATGTGCGGTTTTGGTGCTTTAACCAGTCCTCGTCCCAATGTCTCTTTCCAAGGCAGTAAAATCAAGAACAAAACTATTCATTCTGATAAAAACTGGCTTATGCTTATCATAATGAATAAACAGAAGTTATCTTTTTAAGACCAGAGACGATTCCCTGATGCCAATATTGCTTAAAAAATAAGGAGCTGCCTCATGCATAAATGTATGACCCATTTAAAGGGCAATTCTGACATCCTCACCCTAACCTGAACTCTATCAGGGCTTTTATTGAATGAGGGCTTTTCAGTAGATCTATTAAAGCCTGCCTTGTTATACCGTGTAAGTCTAAATGCAGACTTGTCCCTCCTTTTTTTGATCATGATGCACCAGAGCATGGTTTGCACATATATATACATGGCTGCGGTGCTACCACATTTGACTACCTGGTACAAGCAGGTATGATTAGTATAGTATTATCGTATTGTCATACTGATATTCGGTACACACTGTGAAGACCACTGAGACAAATGTAACATTTGTGATATTGGGCTATATAAATAAACATTGATTGATTGATAGTCCTTTGTGACTTTGGTTCAAATGTGAAAAGCGATACCTGACAATGTAACTGCCTTTGGTTCTCTTTGTAACATTCTAAGAGGTGGCAAAAAATTGTCTTTAAAAACGCTTGCTTATAGAAACTCTTGTGTGGAGTTTTTGGACTCTAAGGTCCATCCTCTTACCGTTTGAAGGACAGGGCATCATATGACGCTGGCTAAAACGTTGCTGAAAGCTGTCTTGCTTTTGTTTAACCTCGAGCAGATCCTTGCTAGCTACGGTTGGACAAAAGAAACGTGTGTCCATCTTGATCCTGTTGGAGCTTTGCTCAGATTTGTGCTAACTAAGTTTTTGGTGTGTTAGACTCTGGTTTGTTTTCATCGCATTAGTTGCATAGAGCTTTAATAGAGAGGTCGGGGGGTTCATTGTTGGAGTGACCTTTCTGACAGCACAGCTGCCATCCTTTACCCTCTTTTTGTGCACCAAAGCTGGAGAACCAGAATCATCCTCTACCCGTTCATTGTGCTCGTACCTCCACGCTGTTCTGCCAGAAGGTTCCCCCGCCACACCTCCAGCGCATATATTATAGAAATTATAAAGATGGCATACCTGTAATTTGAAAACAGATTGGTTTGGTTCTTTTGAATATTTATAACTATCAAAAACAATTTCTCCTGCACCAACCTCGCTATTCGCCCGGAGGCTGGCAAGGTGTTAAAACATTCATTTAATGAAACTGGAAGGAGAAAAATATATATATCGCGTCTTTGTTTTTCTGAGGCATAAAGAGGATGGTTGAAGTTAATGTAGAGAGGGCAAAGAAGATATTGTAAAGGGGGAGATGGGAGCACAAATGCGTCGCAGAACGACATCCTCAGTGCAGGCCTGGATATGCTTGAAGTGGTTGTCTTTAACAGATTGTATAAATAAAGAGCTGGGAAATAAAAGCGGTTTATCTGTTTACATCGCCTGACTCCCCAGATGCTGATATTCAATAAGCCGCTATCTTCTTTCTTTTGAAGGTAAATATATTTCATGCCGTCTTCTCTTGATGTCAACAGACTCAGTTGACCTTTAAATTACCCACTCTGAAAAATCAGACAAACTCACAGCATTTGATACAGATGAATAGATAAAACCTTGCTTGATTCTTTTTTATTTACATTTAGAAGAAAAGACCCAACATTTCTGCATGTCCAATGGCTTATTTTAATGCTGGGTTTTCCCTATCTTTTATTTGTTTTGACAAGCTACAGTGTCACTGCATGTTTCACAAGCTTTAATATTATGTCTGTATTTTTCTAAAATGAGAATCTAAAGTCTCTCTCTCGTTCTCTCTCTCTCTCAATCAATCTCTCTCTTTCAGAGTATGATTTCCTCCATTGTGAACAGCACTTACTATGCAAATGTGTCGGCGGCGAAGTGTCAGGAATTTGGGCGCTGGTATAAACATTTCAAGAAGACAAAAGATATGATGGGTAAGCAAAACGGAGGCGCGCAAAGTATGGCGCTCACACTTTTGTCTCTTTGCACACACACAATCACACACGTACACACACCAGTCATCATTACAATATGTTCTCTAACCAACTGCCTCTTTGTCTTCCTGCTGTTGCATGGAGCAGAAATACATTTTTATCTTGTTATCTAATAATTCAAGATAACTCCGCTCTGTTCTGCAGTGTTATCTTTGGTTTATCCATTATTGCTTTAATGAACTCTAATGCAAGAGTCAGATTGAGGCCTCTGACTGTTTTTGTTTGTTTGTGAGCGAGTATAACGCTTTACTATTCCACAAACAAAAGGCAGCAATGACTTCAACCGGCCACCGCCTAGTCTGAAATTCAATTAGATCTTCTTATCAACCCTCTAACAACGCATGCTTTATATTATCACCAAAAAATCCCCCTTGACCCGCCAGGAAATGAGGTTATGTGATACTAGTACCACCCCAGCTGGAATTCTGATATATTTGTATGTCTTTTGATTTAGCAGAACACCACTCTGTTGCGAGCCTCACAAGGCAGTGTAATGTTAAGATATTAGCTTTAACAATCTGTTGAACAATCTTGTTTTGCTTTGCCAGTGCGCTACTGCTTGCACTGATGACAGATGAGATATTATATCAAAATGTTTTCACTGCGTCCATGCAAATAGCATGTTGTGATCATATCTTATCTGATGTTTTTTTCTTCTGTTAAAGTGGCAACATATGCTGAGAACATTATTCACTTCAGACCTGCTGTATTCTCTTGCATACTCCTACACATTTTCTGTCACAATTGTTTTCTATCTTGTTATATTTTCCTCAAAAACGGGGCTGCTGCAGCTGCTTGTATGGCTTCAGGGATGCTGGTGTTTTAAATGTCATACTAGTGCTTAGCTGGAATGGGAGAGAAGTACTGGAGAAAGTCCTAACCCTGTTTTTCTCCCTCACTTCTCTCTCTCTCTCTCTGTGTGTGTGTGTGTGTGTGTGTGTGTGTGTGTGTGTGTGTGTGTGTGTGTGTGTGTGTGTGTGTGTGTGTGTGTGTGTGTGTGTGTGTGTGTGTGTGTGTGTGTGTGTGTGTGTGTGTGTGTGTGTGTGTGTGTGTGTGTGCATGTGCGTGTCCTTCCATCCGGCTGTGCAGGCATGCGCCAACCCTCCCAGCTGGAGGGCTACCTGGGGACGTGTGTCCTCCGTGAGAGCCCGCGTGCCAATGCATTAGGTATGTCGCAACATGGGCACACACACTAACACACTTCCCTTTTAAGGACATTACATTGACATAAATGAATTCCTTGAAGATAACCTTAACCATGACTTCTGAATGCTTAGCCTAAATGCTACTGTAGCTTTAACCTGACATCAAGTCTAACATAGATGAAAAACAAACCAATGTAGACCAAGTCGCCATAAAATGAGAATACATTTTGATAGATTTGGGGCAAAGATAGATACACTGGCTCACATGCATATGGACACACACACACACACACACACACACACACACACACACACACACACACACACACACACACACACACACACACACACACACACACACACACACACACTGATTTGTCTAACTTGTGACAAGCCACATTCCTCTTTTAATACCCACCATTACTGCCTGTCTTGCCCAAACCAAATCATTATTAAAATCTTAATCTTAATCCAAAAACCAAATAGCACTTAAAGTCACATTAAAGTGACTGAAGCTTATTTACTTTGTGGCTTAAACTCTTTATCGAATTTTCATTTTCTCATCTGATCCTACCTTTGTTTTAAATGACACCAAAATCATGGTCACGCAAACGTCATAAAGTCCCTTTATATGGACTATGTTGAATACTGTTTTTTAATTATTCTAATATTACTTTTATGAAGCATAAGAACTTCTTCGGGTCACTCTCTTATGGAACATAGATTCCTGATAAGAACAAAACCACCAATGGTTTTGTTCACAGAAGCAACGATAAAGCAGCGATAACATCTCAAGATGTGCCTCCACACATTCACAGAAACTCCAGCGCCCATGTGCCATGTTAGCCAGACCTCAGACACAAACCCTTGGCACACGAGCCTCAGGTGCCCCTCATACCCCGCGGCAACTCCCCCATCCTCAATATTCATGACGGGCTGTCTGCTGTACGTGGCTACAAATGGCAGGAAGAGAAAACCTGGTGAGAAGCCAAGGTTGATGCTGGAAGAGTGGCACGGTCATCCCTTTGTGCTTTGGCAGTGGCGTCAAATGTGACTCTGCATTTACTTCACCGCTTTGCATTTAGCAAGCAGTTTTGAGTCCGAAGTCAAGGGGAAGAAGTACCTGGTCACAGGTACTGGCAAGCTGCTGCTCTGCGGCTGAAGTGGTGTTACCGGCCGCCAGCAAACACCGTCCCTCTTCTTTTGAGGTGGCAACGCTAGTGCAGGGAAGCCAACACAGGAGAGAAAGTTGGGTCACTTTGTATGTCTCTCTTTCTCATTCCCTCTCCTACTCACACACACGCACTCCCTCCCTCCCTCAGCCCACATCCCATTTCCATTGTGTGTTTAATCCGGGGCTCTTTTGTGGCAGGATTCCACACGAGGACTCCCGCTTCTGTGGCAGCCTTTTTCTCCCAGGGCCTGCCATGCTCTTCTGTCACCCCTTCTCTTTTCAATTTGCATGGAAATGCCTCCGTGTGCCTGTGTGTTTGTGTGTTGTGAGCATGCCCCCCAGCAGTCTGTGCGAGCGAGCATATGCACACACACATTCACATATGAGTGAATAGACACGCCATACCATCAGAGCCAGGGAATGCCAGGGATTATAGGAAGAGATGTGATTATTACCAAGATTTTTTTTTGTTTTGTTTCTTCCCCCCACATCATTTGTTTTCGACAAACGCTCAATAGACCCGTCTTGGCCGGGTGTTTTGTGCTTGCTGACAGTTAAGAAACAGGCAGCTCAAATACATGATTATTGTGGGTATTTTTGGAAAACATCCATGCACTTAATCTTTCATCTGCTAAAAGATTCAGCTTGTTGAAGACTCTCCCCCCCCTTTTCCCCATAACAGCAATTTACGCTTTTTACAATCTCATACGATGCTTTTTCTGTGGGATGTGGAGGCACACTTCTAAGGTGTTAATGTTGCCATCCGTATGAATTCTTAAACGCTGCCCCCTCACTCAGTCAGTTGCACGCAAGAAGCCTCGGCATATGTGAATTACTTAAAGAGAGGCGGAAACCTCAAAACATTCAGCTGCTCCAAATGCTCATTCACTTCGCTGTGGGTAGTACTTTGAATGTTAAATCATTGTTTTCATCCTCTAAGCACATCATTTAAACCTTTCTTAAAATATTCCCGAGCAGCCATTATGGACTTAAAGATTCCCAAAGCAAGAGATGCCACAAAAATCTCCAAAACGCCATTAAATGACGGCACATAGATTTTTTTGTATTGTTTGTTCTCCACTCAGACAAGGTTACAGACTGTATTCTCCGATGCATTCCTTCTGTCTCCGTTCACTGCATTTATGTTTAGACAGTCCTCCACTAAACATGTCATATTGGCTAGCTTGTGTTACTTATTTTAGAATTAATGATGTAAAGAGAGAATCAGATTTATCAGTACTGCTTCTGCCTCTGCCACACACTCTCTTATACGCACAAACACACACATACATGTTTTCCTTAATTAATCCTACACACACTCCACTGTCTCTCCAAGATTTATTTTTCACATGATGAGGCCACAGACGTTGTGAACTTAATTTCGAAGGCATGTGGAAAGACACAGGTCAAACACAAGCACACACAGCTCCTTTATCTGCGTTAAAACATGTTTTGTAACCAGTCGTTGGCTGATTAGCTCTGTCATATCCCAGGGAGTAAGAGGCCTCTGAAGGCCACTTACTAGGGAAAATACAGTAAACCCCTGTTTATTGTGGTTTTGGTTTCTAGACATGAAAATGTGCTGATTGCAAAAATATTTTCCTTTCCATATCTCATGAATGGAAATGGAAATGTTTTCTGACAGGATAAGATTCAATTGAGGTTAAGTTGGATCTCAGTCAGAGCACATCTGTTTAATTTCTTCTGATTAGAGACTATGATGACATTACATGTATCCCAGTTTTGAGATTAACGTTACACTTCCACAGCACAAACAGGGCCTCTTCTACATTTTCACTCATGTGTTTTCTTTTTGGTGTTCCACCTTTTTACTTATCTCTGTCTCTTCTGCCCTCCACTTTCTGCCCGTTCTCCTCCACTCTCCTCCAGCAGAGATGGATGGCCTGTCCGACCTCTCTCCACCCGGCTCCAATCACAGCCACAACCACAACCACAACCACCTGGGCTTCTCCCAGCAGCAGCAGCAGCAGCAGCAGCAGCAGCAGCAGCAACAGCAGCAGCAGCAGCAACAGCAGCAGCAGCAGCAGCAGCAGCAGCCTATCCCCGGCAGCACAGCAGAGCAGACGCCATCTTCGCCGGTGCCTCAGATGCAACACGCCCCCCCGCCACACAGTGGGCAGAACGGCGGCCGACAGCCCCAGCTCCCCGGTATGCACCACCCGGGCCTGGTGTCCACGCCCATCAGCCCCCAGCTGGTCAACCAGCAGCTTGTGATGGCACAGATCCTCAACCAGCAGTATGCAGTGAACCGGCTGTTGGCGCAGCAGTCCCTCTCGCAGCAGTACCTTAACCACCCTCCTGTCAACCGCAACTCCCACAACAAGCCCATGGAGCCACAGGTGACATCAAACACAGAGGTGTCCATGGACGTTTACCAGTGGGTGAGGGACGAGCTGAAGCGGGCCGGCATCTCACAGGCCGTCTTCGCCCGCGTGGCCTTCAACAGAACCCAGGTGAGGAGGGGACACAGATGGGCTACAGAACAGGGACTTTGCCAACTTTAAAACAACAATTATTATTATTACTAAAGTTAATGGCAAAGGTAAAAGTTGCTCCAACGCCTATTTCTCCTTTCTGCTGTAATATTGGTAATTATAATAATAATAATCTAGATTATTAGAACAGTTTTTATAAACGTAATATCATCAAATTCATAAAAAAGGTGCTATGTGACACATTGCATCCAGTATTTGCTATAGTAACTGATGATTTAATAAAACAAAAAAAATTGAAATTGTATTTTTATTTAATTGTATGCCCCAGTCTGTCAGTTTAACCTGTTAAGCCCGAAGGTCCTCACCGGCGGGTACTTTAGTTTTCAAAAACACATTTTGATTTTTTTTAAACATCCTGTCCACTAAGGTCACAGGGTGAAACTGAAAACTGCATCAAAAGATATCATCTAAAAATGTTTGCACCTTTCCGCTTTTGAAATCCAATTGCACAAAATCACTTAGTGTTTTCCTCACTGTCTTAAAAAACACCTTTTTTCAAAGGAAAAACATTACCTTAAAAATGTCAAGGGACCTTTTTATGTAAAAATACTAGGTAAAGACCGGTCTTAAAATGTGTTTATTTCCACAGTTTATATCTAACTTCTCACTCAGTAATGTAGCACCTCTACTGAACTTCAAGACAACTGGCAGCCAGCCATGTGAAAGACCCGGCCTCGGTCATGGCGTGCGTCATCTCCCTGCCAAAATATGTGGTTTCAGTTCATAGTCAGAAGCCTTACTCACATCCCCAAACACTCACACACACACTCAGAAGGCAACGATAATGTCTTAAGACATCCCGTCGGTATTAGATGGGGGGAAGAGAGAGGTGACAGCAAACCTCATTACAACACAAACAAAACGCTTTGAAGTCGTTGTGTCGGAAAAATAAACTGATTAGGATTAGGATCTATTAGAATTGGAACCTACAGCAACCCCAAAAATAAATGTGTGTGTGTGTGTTAAATGTCTTAGTCAGACAGTGGTGTTTTTGTGCACGCTCCCACACAAACAGTCTTATCTGTGGCTGATATGAGGAATTAGCCCGTTGCCGTTGGAGAGTTTGCCTTTGGAGGATTGTTTATTAGGCGTGTGTTTTTTTTCCACAAGTCTGTGTTAATAAAAGAAGAGGGGGGGGGGGGGTCGAGTAGTGACACAGAGGGGCTGCTGTCGATGCAGGAGGTGGAGGCGTCCCTGTTTCAGGGAGGAAACTGATTGACCAAAGAGATAGAGAAAAAGAGTTGATGGCGAATAACGATAAGCAGGCACACCTTGAAGAAGGCAGAAAACAAACATAAATTAGTTATGACACTAATCTCTGCCCTGAATACTTGTGTACATTAAGTGCTCAGTCCCTTTCGTCATAAAACCATCACTCACTGAGTCTGATTTCATTTTAGTATCTGTTCATACTTGTCTGGATGCCACAGACCTACCTTTTGGAACATGACACATGTACGTATACATTTTAATAGCCAGACAAACAACACCGCATTTGCTACTCTCCCAAAAAAGAAGTGAGAGATGAGGACTCGCATTCTCTCAGAAAAAAAAGAATAAAAGCATAATGATCATGTTTTCCCCATCACCTTGTTTTATTACCAAATCACACCTATTGATGGTGAGAGGAGCAGAGCGATGGTTTGCACAGTGTGTGGCCAAGAGCTGATGAAAAGGCCCAATCACACGTCTCTGATAATGGAGTCATCCCCGCCTCATAATGATGGAATTGAGCGCTATTGAAAAGTAAATAGAGGATACACTGATTGCCCGCCGCTCAAGAATTTCACATTTCAGGCGAGTCGCTGCGGCTCTTATCTAGAGAAACATACGGCTCTAAGAATATGTCCAAGATCTGCAGAATGACACGCAACAATGTGTTATAGGTTCAAAGGCCACACAGAAGTTTCGTCATCCAAGAAAGAGCATCGATTATGTGCTTCAAAACCAGAATTATTATCAAGACAAAAAAGGATTTGCAGGAGTATGAGTTTACTTTGACAACGTGATTTTACAACAATTATGGAAGGTAAAGAAAACTCCCTCTTTAAAGAAAACACATTCGGAGGAAAGTGGACACTGTCGTAATCAAAGGAAAATGAAATTGATACAAAGGGAAAGCGTGTGACCCCACCTGCCTCTACAGAAACACTGTATTCACACCTAAGTCTTAACTCTTACAATTCCTCTAATGTTATTTGACACCCAACTGTTTTCCATATGCTTGATTTTTTCTGTTCTTCATTTTTTTACTCTTATCTCAAACCTCCATTTTTTCTTACTCTATTTGTTTTCTCCCACCCCATCGTGCAGGGCTTGCTGTCTGAGATTCTACGCAAAGAGGAAGATCCTAAAACAGCGTCCCAGTCCCTGCTGGTCAACCTGCGCGCCATGCAGAACTTCCTGCAGCTGCCTGAGGTGGAGCGAGATCGCATCTATCAGGATGAGAGGGAGCGCAGCCTCACCGCCGCCTCAGCGATGGGCGCCCCCCCACTCATCAGCACCCCACCCATCAGACCTTTACAGGTACCAGAGACTTTTTTATCACATATTTTCTTCTGGTGCACTTCTTTAGCTCATAGAGAACATGTCATTATCTTGAATGTCATTCAGGGAGTCCTAATAAGTAGTTGCCGTTTTAAAAATATTTCTGAGAGGCAGAACTGCTCCTTTGACGTACAAACATTTAACAAATTGGAATAAACCTTTAGAAATAAATCATAAGACTCTAGAAATAGAGCTCAAGGCAGATTTCTACACCATCAAAGTTTAATGTTGTTGCTAGTGTAGTGCCTAAAGCATATCATCTGATTTATAGTTTGACCAATCGTTGAAGCACCATAGCAACACAAGATGAATGTGGCATGGATAATAACTCAGCGCTATGCATCTATTTTGAATGAAGTAATATTAACATTCTTTAATTAAATATTCTAAAATAAAAGAACACCTGGGTTTGTTTTTTCTTAGTCGTTAAAAATATTTGTTATATTATTAAAAAAGGAACATCATGGCCATTTGTTGACATGAGCAACAGTGGTGGAAACGTGGTGAAAATCGATATTGCTGCTAAAGAAAGTCACATCCACGTCTGGGAAACAAAATCCTCGAATGCACAACCTTGTTACCAAAGTAGGCCATCGCACAGCATTGGAGTTGGCCAGCTACACAACTTGCACAATGACAATTGTTGTTGTTGGCTCCGCCCATTGAGAGCTTTTTTTCACTTCAAAGTGCTCTGATTCAGAGAGATAATTGTATGACTAACTAGGCTTTCTGCACCGAGACAGAATATTGTGAAATAAAAAGAGGTTCCAATGCCTTAAGGGTAGAAACATTTTCAAACTTTATATTGGAAGTTATTCAGAAAGCATGCAACAAAAAGAGAGGTGACAAAGGCTGCATTTATTCACCATGTAAAAAAAAAATGAATGCGAGTAGATAAAGGAATGTCAACTGTTTGGCTAGACGGATTTAGATACTATTACATGTGTACTGTACATGCAGTCAGGGTTGAGAACAGGTATGCAGGTATGAGAGCAGATTAGATTTGTTTTAGAAGCTGATATTTACTCTCTGTCTTTGGTGTCATGGACTTAATCAAGACACGCATATCAAACATCCTGCCAGGTTTCATAGGCAATACAACAAGTTAAAAAAATGAATTCCTTAATGTACAAACAGACACACTCATCCAGTACGCTCTGTTTTTATGCGACAACAGCGAGTACGGATACAAGCACCAACCTAGCATATTGTTCCCTTACACACCTCACATTCCTCTCCATTGTATCAGGCGACGACTACCTGTCTGGAAACACTTAAAATAAAAGCCCAATCTTTCTGTCATCGTGCACACCAGAGATCATGCTTTACATTCTCCCTGCATGCAAATGAGTCCTACGTCCCACCCGCCCTCACCACACAGGTGAGGACGGTGCATGGATGATGGATACTTTTTGTGCTAATTTTGACCTTTTAGCATGCATTAGGCAGCATTAACAGCCCTCCCATACAAAAAAATAAAGCTCACTCAGTGATGACAAGCTCCTTGAAAGATCAGACATCGTTTAGCGAGCCCCTGTTTCAAAATCACCGCAAATCAGTGTCCCTCATTTGAAAGGTATGTGGCAACTTTCTACCACTTAAGCCTATTTGAAGTGCGGTCAGCTGCATTTGGGAGGTGAGAGTGCCAGACAAAGGCCTCCTCTGTCCTGTCCCCGGTGAAGATTGGGCTTTTATTTAGGTGAGGAGGAAAGAAAGATCTGATCTTTCAAATGGAGCCTCTCCTCTGAAACTACTCAGCATGATACCACTTGCTGTCTTTGCAAAACTAAAGAGAAAGAGTCACATTCTCAAGCAGCGGTGCTGAACTTCGTGCTGAACTTCAGGCAGCTTTGTAGTTAACAGCTCATCTTTCCAATCAGAGGCTGTGTCAGCGCAGGAGAGAGACTCAGAGTTAGAGGGGGAGAATGTTTTGTTCTGCTTAATAACCCACTGTTCATGTTATATTACCATCCCTGATGCGGTGATAGGGATTTGAGTTTTTTTATTTCTATTAGTCAAAGCAGGTAAAATAAAGATATTTCATCCATGTTCTTACAGAATGAATGTGCAGAGGGCCTTTAAACATGTCTAGGATCTGCTTACAGAGCTCTAAAGATACCTATTGCAGAAAGAGATCTGCAATGCCAACTGCATGGCACACAAACTTTGTCAAACAGGACCCAAAACTCAAAGTTTGTGTTTGTATTCTCACATCACTCAAATGACTGCTGGCACGTCGATAGAATATCTTGAAATCTATTATACTTCACCTGTATGACTTAAAGCCATCAACATTTATCAAGTAGACCTGTTCCTACACTAGGCAATTCTCACACGCACATCCACAAACACACCACCTCACACACTCATTCACCTGGCCATCTGCCAGCCTCTCCTACGGAGCAATGCGGTGTGAATTTAAGCACATAAATCAGCCAGGGTGGCAATTGAGCCAGAGACAGAGGAGGGTTTTTATTGGCATCATAAAAACAGATGCAGAGGTATGTTTTTCTCACGTATGCTGATGGGTCGACTCGACTCCCCCAAAGCCAGTTAGTGCACGTCCCAGCCTTAACAATTAGCCTGACATGGTAACCTACCGCTCAGACTCACAAGCCCATGTCGAGCTGTCGTAAAATGGGATGAAAGGCCCAGAAACTCTCCGACATTCCAGTTTCACCACAAATGTTAGGATTATGTGATTGTCTTCAACACATAAAGGAGATCATATTAGGTGTCTAGACACATTTTGGAATATATATGTTTTGTTGTTATATCACAGACTGGGTCCTAAGTTAGGAGATGTTGGTGTTATTATGGTTTCTCTGAAGGCTGCGTACTTGTACTCAAACCCTGCCGATGTCTCTTTCAAAAGGGCTCGTGTGCAATGATTCATATGCTAATGGGTCATGGGTAATGCTTTTATTAGGATACTTGTTATCTTGTCAAAGGATTTTTGTCAAGATGCAACAAGCCGCTGAATGAAGATGATTTCACTTGACTTGCATTTATTTTTTTAATCACTAGCTTGACATCAGAAGAATAACATTTCTCACAACACATCAGAGTGTTTTTGAGCGAAGTAACACTGGAGCAATGCGTGGGTGTAATCTACACTGCTGTGTGTGTGTGAGAAATGGTTGCATGTATGAGTGTGTGTGAATGCTTGTGTTAAGCCAGATTACTTTTATTTTTCCGCATGTGAGCCTGAACAAATAACGTTTGTGTTGTGTTCCCAACACTGCAGCCCCGGAGGGAAGACTGTAACAGCGTGAGGCCCGAGGACTGGAATCCCCGTATTCCCGTGGGCCTTTCTCCTGTGAGCAAATAACTCCACCCACCTCACCTCTCCACCTTTACCAATCTGAATGCACACATTTTCATAGACAAAACACATACGGTGGCTTTTTATCTCCCAACATGCATTACATCGCTATTTCAGTGCATGTCTGTAAAGCAGGATATAAAACAGTATTTGGAACAGAATGTCAATTTATCTCTTACATGCTAGGCTAATATTTGTATCTTGCATTTTTTTTAAATTTAGTTTCTTATGTGTTTTTAGCGTAATCAAAAAGTCTGCGTATTCAGCCATGCACGGCTCTGAAGACATTTAAAAAAAATGGTCTCAAGCATATTAAGGAAGAACACAGTGGCCCAGTCCATACACACAACCAAAGTTGTTTATATAACTAAGTATTATTCAAGTTTTAAAAGAAATGTATGTTAGTAGTATTAGTAATTTCCTTTGTCCTCGCCCTTTTAACCAGGTCAAACTGTCGCCTATGCCCAGTGAGTGGAACGGCAAAACAGAAAGCTGCATCCTCAACATCAACTCCACCATCTACGACGAGATCCAGCAGGAGATGAAGAGGGCCAAAGTTTCCCAGGCCCTGTTCGCTAAGGTGGCCGCGTCCAAGAGCCAGGTACTAAAACACACTCTGAATTAAACAAAAAGGAGAAACATATGATGCATTTCAAAGCCAATCATGTATTGGCTTTGAAATGCATCGATATATTCTGTTGTTTTATGTAAACAGCATCCCAGTCATTTTTCCCTCCAGAAAACGTATAGTAGTTTTCTTTCAGCGTTTAAGGAACAAATAAAAAATGCATTAAAAAAAGGTATTTATTCAACATACAAAATCAAGTCTGTGGAAATCTTATCGCTTTGTCAAACAATAGTTTACTTACTCTGTGAGGAAGCTGTTTTGAAGTTATTTATGTACCATAAATCCCCCAAATGTTTTCTAAACCTGGAAACATAAATTGCTCAAATTATCCACAGACACACGTACATAAACACGAGCACACACACTCATTGATGAACACACACTCATTGATGAACACACACTCATTGATGAACGTCTCGCAAAAATCAAAGCAAGAGAATAAGAATCCTTAAGCATTGAGACAGTCCTTTAACTCTAAAGAAATGCACACACATACACACAGTTTATCACACACATCATCTTAAAATATGTAATACTATATGCATATAACATCATAATATGTATACATTTAAAGGAAAAGCAGTAGAAAATGCATACAACCTGGAGCTGAACTTACCACAGTGCATCACCGCTGTGATTTATCGACATAATGACACATGTCCTCTTTATTGTGGGTTTGGAGTTTAACTGTCGACACTGTTTCAACACCAAACAAACCTGTTTGTATTAGCTCCGCTCAGTAAGGCGGAGGGGCCCCTGTTATCTTCTCACACAATACAAGCTGTGTGTGTTGGAAACAGGGTACAAAAAAGGGAACACACACCACCAATTTACCTCTATTTTAAAATGAAGCACTCAGGAGTTATTATTATAGGTGTCTGTCGGAGGAGTCGAAAAGATTTCCACAATTGTGCTTGATGAAGACGATGGGGGGAGAAATAGATCACCAAGGGCGGAATAATCTCGAAATATCTGCAAAGGCTTTATTTTTTTCTTGCTGATTAGGATGATTATACCCCCAGATAGCTTTGTTTTACCAAATTGCAGTTTGATGCACAAACCACTGTTTTTGTTAAGGAGTTCAAAGACTCTTTGGAGAAAGAGAAAGGGGGAGAGCGAGGCGGTCGCAGTATTAACTCGCACATGTCTCTCTCTCCTCAAATGAGGGTTTGTCTGGGAACAGGTTTCCACCGTGCCTTCTCCACCTCGTTCCCATCTTTCTGTCTTGCCCCTCTACCTCTCTCATTCCCCCGATTTCTGCCTCTCTTTCACGTTCCATTCATGCAGGCGGGTGTGAATGTGAATTGAGCAGCAGATAAGAAGTGTGCTAATTATGCCTGTGAAAGGGGGCCTGGGAGAGCACTTATCTCTGGCTCCATCTCGTAATGGGCGCTCCCCGGGCAGCTGGTCTCCCCCCTTACTACCCAGCCGGCATTGCCACAGCTACCAGCGCAGCGAGACCAGGGCTGCTCCTCCGCTTCAGGACCTCTGAACCCCTAAAATCAGAGACCAGCCCCTAGTTATTAGAGGACATTTCGACAAATATCTTCTTAAGTTCTGCATCTTTAAGAGGGACAAGTTCGTTGTTTTACTTACAGTACTTAGTTTTAGCCAAAGTTAGATGATTCTATAGAGGTTTGACTTCCCAGAAATAAAGTCAGTCAAACAATTTGTGTGGAATTATTAGGAAACTATTTTCATCAAACATTTATTTGAGCTGCAAAAAAATGCCTAACATTAAGTGAATCCACCTTCTCAAATGTGCTGGTGTTTTATATAATTGTAAATTAAATGTTTAGACTTGGTACCTTTTGACATTTTATCAAACAACCAATTAATTGAGAATGAAGAGATAAGGAAAATACGAGTTATTTGCAGTATTTGAACCATACATATTTTCCATATATTTTATCCATACAATTCCACATGTTGTAAAGGTCTCCATAAGGCAAGTTAGCAACTCAATTCTGCTTATTTAGAAAAAAAGCATTGGTGCCATTGCTGGTACTATAGAAATGATGACTTAATGTGACCAGAGCTAGCATACTGGGTGTTGAGTATGTCAGTGTTCATTTTTCATGAGCTTACTATAGTGTGAATCAGTCGGCCAGGAAGAAGGGCAAAATGCATTTTTAAATGACATGTTGTAAACGACAGCTTAAGTCCAGAGAGCTTTGCCGCCTTGCTGGAAGAACATAACAATATCCAAGCCCTGGGTAGAGCGCCATGCCAACAGACACTGCTGGTGCTGAGGTTGGTAGTGCAGTGTGCATGTGGTTGGTGATGAGGATGGAGGATGGGCTGGACTGGCAGGATGCCCATATGGGGTCCAGGGAAATAATCGTGGGGGGAGGGTAGAGAAGAGGCCTCATCACTGAGGCTGGCACCGTCTTGTCAGCTCCGTGTGAAGTTCAACCGCTTCAGTTCAGCTCAGGATTTCCCAGCATGCTTATGCAAGCTCAGTATGAGGTGATCAGTATCTGTTGGTACCATTCCCTTATATTTGTGGGGACATGTTTCTATAGGTATTTAGCTTTTCTGTACAGCTTATTTTCCCAACACAAAGAGAAAAAGCTGAGATGAGATAAGGAAGAGTGATGGCGATCTGAGAGGTGACAAAAAAAGAGATGTGGAGTTGAAGGAGGTCATAGACAGTAGTGCCCCCCTGGGTAGAAAAAGCACTAAACAGGAGTTTACTGATTGGTGCTTGCTGCACTGAGTGTGGGCTTAGGTGTGTGTATACACTGCATATAGATATGGGTTTATGTGCTGGCACATTTGAATGTGTGTGTGTGTTTGGGGGGTTCCTGGAACGCAGCCATCCCGTTCTCTCTTAGGGCTCGTAACCACAGCAGGCCTCTGCCACCCTTAACTGCCCCCCCTCTCTCACATATTCAATGTTGCATTTCAATCACTCTTTTACTGCCACATATTCACAGTGTAGTAACTATGGAACAGTGAATCTAACCCTAAGATATATGACTTTATCAGATTAATGGCCACTATTTCACTTCAAGTCTGGGCATACGTATTTTTTAAGTAATCCATGCAGCAATTCTGATTTATTAGGACAGATATTACATTTAGTCTTTGATAACATCAGAATCATTATTCATGATCCATTCCTCAATGACTCAAACTGATCCAATGCTCCAAGAATGCTCCATCTACATTTAGCTTCAGGAGATGTCAGACTTGGAGAAAACAATTGTGTGTTGCTGGTTCAAATCCAGTGATGAAGTAGCAATATTCGCCAAACGGCCCATTTCATTTGAGCCTGCGGAGCTTTGATCTGGATAGGCTGGAGTTGATGTCAACATTATGAACTGGCTCGGTTGGGCTAGAGCGCTTTCTAGCAAGCTACTATGCTTTGTTTTCATTCATATTAACAGGGGAGGCTTGCTGTGTTGGCGAGCCTAGCAGAGAGGGCGGCTAATGTTCAGTTGAGCGATGGGAGGTTAGCTGAGGGTGGGGTGGGAGCAGGTTGGGGGCTTTCCTCTGACACGACTTTTATGTCTAAACATCTCCGACACTTCCTGAGAGGAATTGCGAATGTGATAGAATCAGAGTCCCTGCTGTCATAAAACAAGCACCCGGGGAGCCCCGCGCTCCACGGGGCTCAAAGCCCTCCGACTCCTCAATGACCAGAAGACTAGAGAACGCCACCAACACCGCCCTCTCTCCCCATCCCTCTTTCTCTCTCTCACTCGCTCATTCTCCCCTGGAAGAGGCTACGCTAATTAGCCAGGCTCTAATGAGACAGAATGGCACTGATCTGGTCCGCCGCTGCGCCACCGGGGGGGCCGGGCAGGGGGGCTGGTGCAGTAGGGGGGAGAGGGTAGAGCGAGGGGGGGGGAGGTTGGTGTATGCCATCTGTCACCCTGCACCCGCCTGGCACGGCAGTCCCTGGAGTGGGGGGGTGGTGATGGTGGGGGAGGGTGGGTGAGGGCCTTGTTGGTCTGGAGAGGTGGGGGAAGTAGGTGAGGGCGGGCGGGGACACTGATATGAAGAGGAAGGGAGGGTGACGGAATAACTGGAACTGTTTCCGTCATGTTTGGAAAATTACTCATTTCCTGTTACGAGTGGAATACGTTTAGTGGTCGTACGTGTTTTAATGGGGACTTTTCTTAGCTTTAATCTCAGATATTTAATACATGACCGACCCAACCAGACACACACACACACACACACACACACACACACACACACACACACACACACACACACACACACACACGCCACTTCTGTCATTCTGCTCCATGCACTGGCTGATTAACTAGAGGGGCAGATGGCTGACCTTTTGGGTGTCTGTTTCTGGATTGTGACAGTTTAGATGTTTGACTGTTACTGAGAAGCCACTTGGGGTCAGCATGTTAGAAGTCACGTTTTGCTTGAAGGCTTGTGTACAAATGGCAATAAATGACATCCTAAGATAGTAAAATTGATATAGTGAAGTTGTGATTACATCAGGAACTTCTGGCGGCTATTTGTTGGAGCAGCATAGTGACATTTTGCTCCACTTTTTACAAGTTTTACTTTCTAGCAATAGCAGGACAGGCATCAAGATGTCTAGTTTGTGTAGACTCACAGTTCTCCACACCTCTCTCTCTCTCTCTCTCTCTCTCTCTCTGAAATTAGGCAGATCAGAGCAAGCATATCACAACCCAGAGGGATCTAAAAGGGCCTTGACTGTTTATTAATTACTTTATTTATTTATCTCCTGTGCCTGCTTGGTTATTAGGTTGCCATGGGAAACAGGCTAGGCCAGATCCTCTCTATTATTAAAGACACAATTTCTTGAACTGGAGACCCAGCTGTCTGAATAATTAATTTAGCGAATGAATTATCTAGCAAACGGTAAGTCTTCCCCTCCCTCTGAAATGAGCCTTTCTCTTATTGTTTAATGGACAGTGGAATTCCCACCAGCCAGTTCTCTCTCCACTGCCTGTTTCATCGAACTGTCCTCCTCTTAGCAGGAGCCCGGGGGTCTCACTGAGCATGCCCAGAGCACTTTGTGTCTCTCCTGCCATCTCTCTCACTTACGCCTTACATGCCACCTCTCACCCCATCTGTCTCCAATTGCACAACCCACTCCCTCCTCCTCGCCTGCCTCCTACCCGGCAGTCCAAACTAGGATTGTGCCCCGAATGTAAGGACTCTAAATTATCTCTCTGTCATCACCTCGAGTGCATTATTATAAGACAAATGTTTTCTACTTTGGAGAAGGTGTTAGTCAGTTCACCGGTGACTGAGCTAGCACTTTCAAAATAGTTAATGGCCCTCTTTTAAAGAACATTTCTCAAAGCCTAACCAGTGCTCAACCTACTAGCCACAAGCTTACCCTACTAGCCATCGCCCTTGCCCTCTTGTTAGCAAATGCTACCGTGTCCCAGGCTCAGTATCTGCTTGCTCTTTCTTTCCTGCACATGTTTGCTAGCTAACCCTCTCCCACTGTCTCCACTTCTCCTGACAGACCACACAGGGCTTGTTCTGAGGCCCATTTTCGCTAATCTGATCAGGCAGGCAAATACGCCGGGAAAAGCGCTTTAATGATCCCCCTAATTACCTCAAGTCAATACCAACTGTATTATTAGACTCGGGGAAAATATTCCATTAGGGTACCCCCCGTGGGAGTCCCCCCTGTGCGCGCTGATGTCACGCGCTGCGCGCCCCCTACGCTTGTAATTAATTTTATTTACACACTCAGGAATGCACAAGGTCGCACCTGCAGCCCGGAGCCGCCCGACTCGGCCCGCCTAATCAGATCTGTCATAATTATCATTCTGCATGCTTCTGACACACGCCGGGAAATATTTCAATTTAACTACAGCCACTAGCTCCGGCAGATGCGGTCTGAGGGAGGGAGAGAGAGAGAGAGAGAGTCTGTGTGAGTGTGTGGGCATACAGGAGTGTGTGTGGGGGGGAATCGCATGGGGAGAAATTAAGACCTATCCCAGTGCTCATGCTGCTGCTTCTGTGCACTTGGTCTTGCTCGCATTAATTGATCTTTCTTTCCTTCACAGTCCCCTCTCTCTGTCCTTATCTCTCTTTCTCGGAGTAAAACATACTTTCCATCCTCATCCATCTGTCTTCATCCTATTCTTCACTTTATTACTGCATGAATTGTGCCTAAAGGGGACATAGGATAAGTTGCCTTTTTAGCCATAGGACATTTGACATTTACTATGTTGACACTTGAATAACACTCTATGTCAAGATGAATATACAAGTGGAACAAGACACAGCCATGGAGCTGAATTAACAACTGCATTGAAGACTTTCTATTTGTGAACACTTTTTGGGGATGGAAATTTGTTCAGTTTCATTAGTATCTGAAGAAAACTTGTAGGCCAATTAAGAACACTTATTTAGCTGACATAGACAATTTGCTGGTTCTCTGCTATTTCAATTGCTAATTCAATAAGATCAGTCATGATTTATCAGCCTAATTATACTTTGATATTAGCAATTAAACCCCAGCTTTGAATTAAATCTCAATCAAGCTCTTATAATTGATGGAATCAGACTGCATGTAGGTGCTTTCTGTGTTTGTAATGTTGCTGCCGTTGTTGTTTATCTCTAGATCGTCTTCTGTGTTTTTGTTGTCTTCTGTGCATTCATCCTCCATCTGCCTCAGCAGTATTGAACAGAGGAGATTGTAAACAGGAGGTACATTTGTGGTGGGAGAACAGTGTTTGAACACCCAAATATCAGCCCACCGCCAGGCTAAAGTAGATTACAGTGCCATTCAAACAAAACTAATATTTGATACAAAGTGACGCATGTACTGTAGCATCATCAGTGACTCGATTTTCATCCATTTTGTATTCATGAGCATTGTGATGTGCTCTGGTGGTCATAAAGAACATAGTTTCACTCAAATGTGATATTGACTGGTTTTAAAAGTGATACTACTGTATCTAGTAATGTGGACAAATACTGAACATATTAAAACATTTTTGCAATCTAATTTATAGATACCATATGAATTCAAATGAGATATCTTCTCTTTTATCTGTTCTTGTTTTCTTAAGCAAGGCACTTATCCTGGATGACTAGACTGTGGTTTAACAATGAACTCTTACTATGGTTACTTTGTTCGGTGCAGTTGAGTGTGAATAAGATCTTTGTTGAAAGAGAACAAAACGTTCAGTTATAAAAAGAAATGCTGTAACCACACAGATGTTTAATGTGCTCCATTTTAGATGGACTGGTCATTTGCCTTTGGTTATTCTTTATGCTCCATCTGCCTCTATTTGGTTGCTCAAAAATTCCCTGCACACTTTATTGGTTCAGCAGCCATGACGTAAGCGGCCACACAGAACTGGTTGGTATTGTTTGTGGGAGCAAGTGATGACACAGAGAGGGCCATTTCCTGCACAGTCATGCCTTGCCTCCACAATGTGTGTCGTGTTAGCTGTCAGTCTGTTATTGTTGTCAACTCGCTTATTGTATCTGGAGAGGTCACGACCCCTCTTCAGAAAACGTTCACTGTTTGGCTAAGACCAAGTTCCATGTCGCAGCTCGAATACTCGAATAGAGATGAATTGTTTGGCATGTATGATTCATTTCTCTCCTATAAAGCTCAGCTACTGACATCCTCACAAAAGAGGACAGTGTCACAATCTGGCAACCAGAATCTGGAGAGCATCCACTGTGACAAGACATCAGACTCATACCAACGCGATTCAATAATAAAAGAATATTTTTTAAAGGCAAGTTTCAAATTATTTAAGATGACTCAGTTTTTAATCCTCAAAAGCTTTCCTCAAGAGAAAACCAGCTTCATGATCGGTACATATGAGAACTAGAAATGTCATCACCCATTACTGTGGTTGCAAATCAACTGTCCTCAGGGCCTGTCTGTCATTTCTAAACGTTGTGTTTATTATGCCTTCTAATAACTTCTCAAGACCAGCGTCTGAATTTGAATCAGATGGCGATGTTTTAATAATGAAGCAGAGGTAAATGAAACGGTGTTTAACAATAAATACGACTCTCTGATCACCATATGGTGAGCAGCCTCAGATTGAGTCCAGACGAAGAAGTATATTTTTAGAATTTTTTTTATTTCCTTTATCTATAGCAAATGATTTGTGAAAATCACTATGTGAAATATTTAACAGCTTCATACTTTCTGTTGCGTTGTGTTTTACTTTATGTTGTTGAAGTCCTTTCATGCATTTCATGATATAATTGGTTAGAGAAGTGAGCTGATTAAATTCCCAGAATGAATAGGGGTGAGTAGAAGTGGAGTTATTTTTTCTACATACTCTACGTTGACATGGTCCAAAAACTACACGTCAGATCATGGAGAACACAACATGGAGCCTGTTGAAAAAAGCCTCAGTAACGCTCGATAAATTAGTATTTTGTGATCTACAGTAGCAAAGCCGGTTTCAGGGCAAACCTTTAAACTTCAATGGAATGAGCAAATGCAAACACGATTACTTTGGGTATATAATGAATGCACAGCTCAGTAATCTCCTTTCCTTTACAAAGACAAATGTGTATGTTAAGATCTTGCTAGGAGTCTTTTTGTGCGCAAACATTGCCCTTGCCATGATCATCTCCCTATCCCATAGTCAGTGAAAGAACATAAACACGATTATACAGAACATAACCATCCTTATTCATCCAGTGTTCTGGTGATACCACGATTATCACCGGGTTGAATTCTACTTTGAACCTTGAATGAATACTTTACACTCAAAGCATTGATGGTGGGACCATTCCATCACGACCACAGCGGGAGAACACATTTGGATTAACACTCAATAGACTTTTTCTTTAAAGGTTTGGGCCATTGCACACCTGACTTACATCTCCCTGCAAGTTATTTTCAGCCGCTGTATAAAGTAATTGTTGCACCGCATGTTGAGCCAACTACTGTCAATGGCTGTGAAGATGTTAAAGAAGAAATTGAATAAAGACGCTAGCAGTCCAATACATAGGATTCAATGTTGTTATGGTTTGGCTTTGGAGTGCAATGTCTTCTTCATAATATTTTTAAGCATCATTGCTATCCTTCCAATTTCCATTGCAGTTCAAGTAAGGCCACTGACCTCCTTTCCATTGTGATTTCTTCCTCTCAGAACAGCAAAGATTATTTGTACAGTCACTCAAAGCGGTTCTACTTGTGTATAAAGACTTATTCTCCACAAAAGAATCTGCGGCTGAATTTGCAGTCAATTATTGCTTATTGTTGCGGGAGATTCGCATATGCCCGCGCATCAGGAACGTTTCAACACACCACCATCGTCAGCAGATGGCCGTCCACCATGGCCTAATGTTTTTACAACACAGCGCACGTTACCTTGTGGGGTGAGCGCGCACGTGCAGCCGCCCGATTGGCCTGCTCAGGGAGGAGAGACATGTTATCAGTTGCATTTATCTGCATAGTGCTGTCTGCCAGTGCTGGGCCTCTGCCAGGTTCAAAGAGGAGGGAAGACAATAATGCATTGTCTTCCCCTACTTTTAGCTCCCTCGCTTGTTCAGACACAGAAGAGGTTTGTCTGCTCCTCCTAAACAGCCCTGTCCTCCAACCGCCAGCCACAACAATGGCCACCATCATTTTGTCCTTCATTTCTTTGACGTGTCATCTTGGCTATTTTCATTTTTGTCCAAATGGTATGTGAAATACTCGTATAGTTCGTTTTTGGGGTTAAAGCTGAGGCTTGATTTTTGGTCACGCAGTAATCAGAGGAAGGAGGGGGAAAACCTCCGATGGCAAATTGACGGACATCTGTTGGCTTATTTTATTTATTTATTTTTGCAGTGGCCGAGGTCAGCCTGATGGGACTGATAACAAGCAAATGAGATTAGAGGGTAGGTGTTGGCCGGGCCGTGTGACAGACCCCTCTGTCTGTCTGTCTGTAATTCCCTGTCTCACTGCACAGCCAGTTGCTCATCTGGGTTTCTGTGAGCTTTCATGTTGGGACTGTTTGCCGTGGTGATGGGTGTACGGGCTGGGCGGTGAATACCATGCTGTTCTCTGACAGAGCAGGCCTATGCGCTTATTGGCAGCTTGTGACTGCAGCACTCACATACACGGTGCACTGCATTGCATAGCTGGGTGAATCTCGCGCATGAATTCAACTATTGTGTTGGGAGGGAAATATTTTTATCAGGACCTCGGTTGCTATTTATACCCAGACCGTACAATGGCCTGCTGAAGAGTTTATTACCCTTTTAATTCTTTGCACCTTGTGACCCCGAAGCCCTATTAACCCCCGGACAGATCTGTGTATGCTGTACAATTAGAAAGGGCTGCTGGTTCTTGATTGTCAGTCCTGTTGTTTGAAACTAATTAATAATTAAGCAACGATGACCTAGAGGCAGCGGATTATTGTGCAATATTGTCGCAGGTGTGTGCCAACAAAGCAAGATAATCCGGTGCCTGTCAGTACTTATTGCTCCAATGAACCTGTTTGCAGCATCTGTGAGTTCAACTGAGAGATGTATTTAGCATCAAAACATCCTGCCTTTGCAGTTTACTACTTACTCTATGATTTCATGGTAATCTAGGTTGGGAAATACATTGGTTAGTTTATTACAGTAGGTCACCTCCAAAGCTCATCATCTCTATTTCAATGTGTAGTTACTTCTACCCATACTGGTCTTACTCAGCGCAGCAATTATTTGATCAATTCATCCATTATATTTTTACTTTACAAATGGTAAACAAATAAATATGGAAAATTAGACAAAAAAGAGTGTAAAAGGCTGATCACAACATCCTAATTCTTAAGTTGAGGTTTTGAAATTCCTTGTTCAGGATGCTGCTCTGTCGGCTGGGGGATACAGTCAAAAGTCTCTCACACAAAAGCCGTAACAACTTAATCATTCTGTGACATTTCTTGTGACTCTAATGGAGTGAATAGTCTTTAACATTTGATTAAAAACTGCTTGTATATATATATAGACATTTTTATTGATTGGGATAAACCCCTCGAGATGCACCATCTCGTTTTCAAGGGGGTCCCGACAATAGCAACAACTTACAGACATACATAAACAAAAAGACAAAATGCAAAACATGACACACAAGACAAACCACAATAAGTAAGTAAGTACAATTCAAGCAATGCATACAATCATTACAATTTGAGACA
Source organism: Gymnodraco acuticeps (assembly GCF_902827175.1). Lineage (NCBI taxonomy): Eukaryota > Metazoa > Chordata > Actinopteri > Perciformes > Bathydraconidae > Gymnodraco > Gymnodraco acuticeps. The sequence goes on from NW_022989977.1 coordinate 1,919,172, forward strand.
GTCGAGCAAATCAGTTTCATCAATATCAGTTTAATTAATAACAAGTACAGACCAGTTGAAAGTGAGATGATAATGCATGTTTAAACATACCCAATGATGCAAAAGATCTAATGACATGGTTTTCTGGAAATTCCTTTTTTAAAGTGGGTGTTGATGAGAAGTGTGAGACTCAACCACACAATCTAAGTCCTATCTTTAAAGTAAACATTTTCATATAACTGTGGGTTTGCTGGAAGTGACGATAAGCCATCTCATCAGTCGAATAATTTGTCTGCCAGTGTGGTTCCTGTCGCTGCCATACTTTGTGGTCATGATGGACAGACTTTGACATGATAACGTTTCTAGACCGAACACGAGTTGTGAAACTCTGCAGGGTATTCTGCGTTGCCCCACCAGCAGGCCTATTCCAAACCACCGTTTCTATTTATTTATCGAGAGCTCTTAATGATCTTCAACAAAACACAGAGTACACTGCATTGAAGAGCCCTAGATGTTTGTTTTCTGGACGGTGTTGGAACACTTTAGCGGCAGGGGCAGCAAGTCCATGATCCAATCAAGAGCGGCTGGTGCTTGTCAGCTGCGGTGGAGAGGCTCAACAAACTCTGTTAAATAATAAAAGGGAAAACAGATCTGCAACAGTAGGGTAATGTGGAACATAACATATTGTTAGTTTAATCATTCTTTAGGAATATTGTTGTCATATAACTAAGTTTGACTTGAAATACATTTCACACTCATTTACATTATAGCAGTAAAAAGTTTTATGACATTTACAATATCCACGTTTTTTCTTTTGAAGTTTACTGGCAACAAGGGAGTCAAATCGCTTCTCTCACTCACTCTCTCTTTTTCTATTTCTCACCATCTCTCTGTCCTCTCTTTATCCCCGCTGCCTCTGTCTGGTCTGTGGAAGCAATGCAATTAGACAAACACAAACAAAGCTCTTGAAACTGCCATGGAAAATGCTGACTGTCCACTGTCCACAGCGCTGGCTGCTGTTTGACGTACATCACATAAAAACGTTCGCCCAATGCCCGTGTGATTCTCCCTTCACCTCCTTCTATAAAAAGCTGAATGTCAGCTCAAACAGTCTAGAAATACAGGCGGAAAAGTAAAACGCCACCCAGACAAACATCCACACTTGTGAACTAATAAACTCTCTGTACTTTATTTCATCAAATGGACTTCACGTTGTGCTTTTGTTTGATTGGCTCTGCTACTTTGGGTTTAATCCTGCTGGTTTTGGGAGTGTTTGAGTTGGATTACTCCATCGTTGGGCCGGGGTACAGTTTCTCTGGCTTTGACAAGATGGTGTGTGGTAGTGTGTTTGCATCTGTGTGTGTGTCAGTGGGCTGTGTGTGTGTGTGTGTGTTCTCCCTCACTACCAAATCAGCTGAAACCACAGACAGCCCAACTGGAGCGCCGTCCAAATCCCTCTGCATGCAAATTAAAAACGCAACAATAAACGTGGCAAAGGAACAAGGTGGGCACGCAGGCTTTATGGCCCTCCTTCCCTTTCTTTCTCCCTTTATGTCTCTTTCTCTCTCTTTCTCCCCCTCTCGGCTTCCTCCAAAACCCCTCCTGGGTTTGATGTGGCTTATGGGAGGAGTTGGAACAGGGGACAACCAAACTGCTGAGTTATCTCCTGCATGCAGTGTGGTGGCGTGGCTCTGCCCTCTGTGTGTGTGTGTGTGTGTGTGTGTGTGTGTGTGTGTGTGTGTGTGTGTGTGTGTGTGTGTGTGTGTGTGTGTGTGTGTGTGTGTGTGTGTGTGTGTGTGTGGGTGTGTGTGTGTGTGTGTGTGTGTGTGTGTGTGTGTGTGTGTGTGTGTGTGTGTGTGTGTGTGTGTGTGTGTGTGTGTGTGTGTGTGTGTGTGTGTGTGTGTGTGTGTGTGTGTGTGTGTGTGTGTGTGTGTGTGTGTGTGTGTGTGTGTGGACCAGCAGCTCGGTGTAATCCTGTGGAAATGAAAGGTGCTGCCGCGCACTGGCCGGGAGATTACAGCGCTGCTCTGTCACAGTGCCAGGACAGACTACCCGGCTGAGCGAGTAGCCCTCTGTAACACACACACACACACACACACACCTCGCTGCTCCTCTTTGACGCTGTGTTTCCTCCTCGCTGGTTTCACTCCCCGGCCATCCCTCCTTCTTCATCCACTTCTGTCCCTTTACAGCTCTTTTGTAGCCTCGGCCCCACTCCTCTTCTCTCTCCCACACAGCAGCACTACAGTGTGTTATTCCCTTCTCTCTTGCTCCACTCTGCCCGGCTGAGGTTTGGGTCATCGTGTTCAAGGCTCTGAGATCACGTCACTCCCGCAGAGCCCTTCTGTGTGTGCAATCGAGAATCACCTGTTTGTCACTTAAAAAACACATTTTATATATTGTAAATGTGTCGATCAAAACCAAACCAAAGTCCTTACTCTAATGAGACTCAATCCATCCCTCGTTTTTATAAAATGTCAGAAAAGAAGAGACCTACGGGCCAAAAAGATCAACTTTGTTTTGGTTTTAGTCAGTTTACCTACAGATGAAACAGAAGCAATTGATCGATGATTAATATGAATATTCAACATGGATCTATTGTGAATTCTTTTTTATATTGATATATAGTTGTGTGGTAGATACATGTGTAGAGTATGTTACATTTGGTGTTCAAACTGAATGAAATAGTTATATTATATCACATAAAACAACTTTTTGTCATTTTCTATTGTTTTGAACATACTTAGGATTGTTGATTCCAATATCTTTTAAAAACCCGATATGAGGATATCATCATGATATAAAACCTCTGAAAGGATGTCTGTAACTTACTTGTACATTGCACACATTATTCTGTGCAAATAAAAAAAAGATATACATAGAAAACAACCAGTGATTTACAATAAGCTCTGCACTTCCAGTAATGTGTCCTATTTCCTTATCAAGGTCATTGAACATCCTTTGATTTGATGAAGTAAAGCGTTTCAGGTGCTTACTGTCCGTCCTGTTCCTCAGCTCTGTGTTTCATGGCCCTCTGCTGGAGTGTTTAAACATGGGAGTCACTCGCTTCCTCCCAAGGGTGCTACTCAATATAGGAGTGTGTGTGTTTCTCGTCACGTTGAATTGTCCCTTCCTGCTGTGCTGCCTGACCTTGGCTAATTCACATCTTCATCTTTAGCTGAGGCAGAAAAAAACATACTAACCGCAGGTGCAGCCTGTGAAACAATGGGCTGTTCTGTGTTTCTATTTTTACTATGATTTTGATTTATTCTCATCCTGGAAGGTGTTGTTGCCGCATTGAACATCTCCTCTCTCACAGAAAAAGCATATATAATAATGTGGATATTCTCTAAGGTGTAGGACTGTAACTATGTGAACCAGTTTCCACACTTTGGTCCAAAAATGATAAATAATTGTGTCCTGTGCCCTAACAACCATGCTTTACTGACCTGCTCTTCCTCTCTGTGTCTCCCTCTAATCCTTCCTCCAGGGCTGGCTCTGTGAGCTGCTGCGCTGGAAGGAGGATCCGTCTCCGGAGAACAGGACGCTCTGGGAGAACCTCTCCATGATCCGCCGCTTCCTGAGCCTCTGCATGGCCGAGCGGGACGCCATCTACGAGCAGGAGAGCAGCGCGGGGCAGCAGCAGCACCACAACGAGCGCCCCATGCACCTGACGCAGTTCTCCTCTGACCAGCTACAGGTGAGCGGGGCCGCAAGTTTATAACATACTAACTTTACATGTAGGAAACATACTCACACACAGATGCACTCACAAGCAAATATAAGGGTTTAACATTTTAAGAATCAATTCATCACTGAAATCTGTCTTTTAAAATATGCTAAAGGATTTGCTGTTTTTGTATTCTTGTGTGATGCTTATTTTCTGACATTTCATACACCAAATGATTAATCGATCAGTATAAAAAATAGTCATGGTCTTACTAAGTACGTATTTTTAAGTTTCTGAAATAAGTGGAAAACCTAATTTCCCCCTAGTTCATTTCATCTTAACTAATCTTTCAGGAATTTGTGATAAATAACACTTGTTAATTAGAAGCACAGGAACAATTAAAAGTTCCTACTTTTCACAAAAAGCCATTTTCAAAGATGTCATTAGCCTTATTTAATAGAGCTGCTTTATAAAAGACATCTGGCAGATGAATAGAAAACAACACACAGCCTCGGTTAACGGTCGAAATATCTTAATGAAGTACAATAATACTTCTATAAAAAGTCTGAGTGTTTCATTAGTTACTTGGTTACTTGGAGACGTGGCCAGTGTTTCACAAAGGCTGCCATTTACTGGATATAAATAAAGTAATATGATTTATTTTTACAAATCAGCTACAGCAGCAGATTTGGAATGAGTGAATTTTGTGCATACTTTACATGCGAACATAAATGGTTGTAGATTGATAAAATAGGATTATTTCTGATTTAATAGTGTCGTTTTACACCACCCATAAGAGGCTAGTGTTTAAATATTTTGTGCCGGTCCTTCTCTAACGCGATACATTAGCCAAATTAGCTCCCATTTGCTCAACAAGAACTATCATAGCCTGGTGTATTGGTACAGTAAAATCACATCTCTGGGTGCATTTATGCAGCTGGCAAACAGAGTCCCTGCAAAGTGCTGTTTTTCAAACTTCATTATGAAACACCTATTCCACAGTGTCTGACTCAGAAATAAAAGAGCACCCATTCTGCGGGGTCAATAGGGACCACGAGTTACCCACTCACTCCCTCTCCAGCCACACAATGAGACATTTTACGAGTAATGTGTCATGTGTTTACACTAAAGGGATTCTGACAGCGGAGTGAAAGCCATCGATAGCATTCTCACACTGCGGCAAATCAGCCAGGCCATCGCGGCGAGAATTGTGCACAGGGAGCTTGTTTATCACCGCCTGGCAATAGAGCCTGATAAGCAGCAGAGGCTATTATAGAGAGGCCAGTTTCCAACTGTGTGTCGGGCTGAGTGTGTCTCTTCACTGTGTGTGTGTGTGTGTGTGTGTGTGTGTGCTCTACCCCCACAATGAGAGACACAATCTCCCACATCCAAAAAAAAGGGGGGGAAAATCATATCTGCAGAACTGATTACATTCAATGAGATATTACATGGAGAATTCCTACAACCAAGTGACTGTTCTCTACACAGTGGGCCCTTTTTCCCTCACAACTCAATTGATTTGAATGAAAGGCCTTATTAAAGCGCTGATAAGTGTTCACTGATAACATCCGCGTTTCCTTTCTCTTCCCACTGCAGGCTCAGCTCCCTCAGTCCCAGCAGCAGCACCAGTACCAGCACCAGCCCTCCCTTCAGCACCCCTGCCAACCCCTTTTGTCCCAGCAGCCCTTGCAGCTCATGCAGCCCTGCACCGGCCCCCGGTTGCCGCCGCGCCAGCCCTCCACCGCCTCTCCGGCCGAGACGGAGGACGAGGTCAGCCGCGGGGGGATCATGAAGTCCCGCACGTGTGGGGGGAAGATCTCCCTAGAGGCGCTGGGCATCCTGCAGAGCTTCATCCAGGACGTGGGCCTGTACCCCGACGAGGAGGCCATCCACACCCTGTCGGCCCAGCTGGACCTGCCCAAGCTCACCATCATCAAGTTCTTCCAGAGCCAGCGTTTCTATATCAACCACCCAGCCAAGGCGCCAAAGGAGCCCGGCAACAACATCAACAGCACCGCGGCAACCACCAACACCACCACCAGCAGCAGCAGCAGCAGCAGCAGCCCCGCCTTCGAGGAGGAGCTGACGGACTTCAGGGAGAGCGGAGAGCTGCTGAAGGAGATGGAGGACAGCACGCAGACCAACAGCACCATCTTCTCCATCAAGATCGAGGAGCAGCTGGCCCGAGGCGCGGAGGCCCAGGCGGAGTCAGAGCGCGAGGCCGCGGAGTAGAACACACACCGAGTGGTCCCGCACACACACACTGATGACTGTGCTAAATGTGACGCTCCGACACAGAACCACCACACTGCAAACACAGAAAAGTAGTGTTTTTAATCAGTACAGCGCCCGGACTGTACGGCGAGTGTTTAGATATATCCGCTGCAGACTGACGTGAATTGAGCGCTCTCACACTGGAAAGCCCATTTCAGACTCAAGTACTACTTTTTGGATTTTGTAAAACTTGTATTATTATCACTGTAAAGACTGATGCATCATTTAAATAATCTGCACACAAAAAAAAATTCTAAGTATGTTGCCGTGGATATTTGCTGACTGCACTCTATGTCTGTTGTTTTACACTGACTTACTTTATCTTTTTGAGCTACTGATTATATTTAAAAAGAAAAACAAAGTCCCCCTGGAGTTTGCTAGGACTTTGATAGGTGTTTACGTATGTGATGTTTAACTGGATCTTAAAAAAATAAATAAAAAAAGCAAATGAATTCAAGGACCAAGAGGTTGACAAGGCCTTAATGATGAGGTGTGGAGTCTGGAGCCTGCTGGCGGATTAGTTATTCTTTTAAAAAGTGCAAAATGTGATTATGAATCACTCCAAACTCTGGAACGCCATCACCCAGCCCAGGTGAACCTGCGACAATTGCTCAGTCTTTACATATTATTTCTTAGGGAGGAAATATAAATATATATATATAGACATTATATTGTAACTGTAAAAAAAGATACAGTCTTAAAGAAACTATGCCAACAAATGCCTTGTACTATACGGCACTGCCGATGTTAGATTATTTTGCAAAACCTTTGTCACTGTAACTCTCTGAATTTCCACACAGTTAGAAATGTGAATTACACCATGTTTATGTTGTCTGACATTATTTATTTGCAGTTCATGCAGTGTTTCTGATGTAATTACTTTTTTTTTTTTTAAGTTTATGTTCGCTTTTTTTAAATCCCACCAATCTTTTTTCTATTTATAAATGTGATTTCGATGGGCAGTAAAAACAAAAAGTGTCTTAAACGTTTTAAATGGAGAAATGTGCTTTAAAGGTTGCCTATAAAACGTGCTGTATGTCGAGCAACTCATGCTACAAGCTTCACAATTAATGTTGTATGCAATTTTTACTATCATGCAAATAAGCTTAGGTAAAATGACTAACCTATAGAACACCTTAGAGAGAAAAACATATGCAATCTGTGTGAAAATCGATGTCTGCGATGTGTCTTCCTTTGGTTAACAATCCAACTCAAAAAGCTATTCCTGTATAAATATTCTGTATAAAAGTGTTTCTTTTTTATGAGTTTATTTCAACACCAGTTATTTTGTTACGACTGACTGTTTTATAAGTGTTTCTCGGTTCCTTTCTGCAGAAATGTTCCAACTAGAAGTGGTTATTGATTGTTAAAGACACAATTAAACTGTTTGTATTGTACCACAGATTTCTTGCCATTAACTTGACTTTTGACACCAGAGTGGGATTTTCCTCTCTGCAAACAAAACAAGAAACAATGTGAATTGTTTTTCAAATCTACTGCTAAGAGAAATCAACTCCAGTTACTGTCTCCTTCAGCTGCAGTCACTGAACTCGTTATTTGTAATAACTGTAAATATCACATCTTATGGAATCATTGATTGTTTATTATTGTAAATATATTTGAAGTTTGTGCAAGAGCTCACCGTACAAAATTGAAATCAAGATTTTGTCGTGCCTCTTCCTCTCAAACCGACTGTACCTGGGCTCTTCTACTGCTGAGTGTATCTGAAGCACCTGTGAAATCTGAAATAAATAAATGTTAGGTGTGAACACCTGTAATAGCAAAGCCCTCTGCAGGGAGTTAAGATAGAGAACGGCACAGGTGTCCTGACCTCGCTGTGAACCCCAGGTGAGGCAGGTGTCTGCACCTTTAGGATATTACCCTCACCTGTTAACACCCTGCGATATGTGCCAGCCAGTCTGTGCTGGCGTTCCCTTGATGTTCTGCTCATCTTTTTTCATGAATAAAAAGCCAGAGTGTAACATTGTGTGTGTTCAGAGGAAAAGAAAATCACATGAAACAAATCATACATGTACAGGAAGTGTCAGACGCTCTCAAGAGGGGAGTTTGAGAAGAAGATTCATTAACACGTGTGAGGAGATACAGAAAAGACACACTTGAGAAAGTAGAGGCACCATTAAGCTTCATTATTTCCTGATTTTGACACTACAAGTGACTCACTGACGAACAGAGGTGAAGGCACCAGCAAACAACAGGAACTCAGCGTAATACTTCTCCTCATTATCACTGTTTTCATAAGGATCAGTGTTATTTGCTTCAGACTTAGAGAAGGGTTTGCCACACAGATGGCTAATACTTCCCTATAAATATACTTGATTTTGGAGGTGGGAGGAGGGACCTTGAATAGGGAGGAGGGAAAAAAATAGTTTTTTTATTCAATAATTAAGGGAAATACCCTAAAAGGAAGCTGGAAACAATAAAACCAAGAACACTGTCCACACACACACCAAACAAGAGGTTTATTTGTGTGGATGACGAGATGAAATAAATCTCAGCTGCTGTTTTCCTCACCAGAAAGCTCCAGTTTTGAGCAAAGCGCTGGAGGTTCGCCATGGGTGGGTGTCATGGGTGATTGCTCAGACGATACTGGTAACAGTTTCTAACTCCGTCTCCATTAGCCTGTTCGCGGGCTCTCTGCAGAATCAAACACACTTCAAAGACTTTCCCCAGATGTCAAAATAGAAATCATAATTACGACAAGAATGGTGACTGATGAATCACTGACTGTTACCCCGGGCTGCTCATGCTGATGCTTATTTAAAAAATTAGCAGGCTACACAAGATAAGTTTCCCAGAAAGTATTCATAGATGAGGCCACATCACGCTGCGGTACTCCACCATTGGGAGAAAAACATAAAAGTATCTTCTTGTGATATTTGTAGAATTTCACAGCAAATACACAGTTTCCACATAAAAGTTCCAGAGTTGGCGCTCATGGTCTGCTGAGGGTGGAGTTACTGAGGCCATGCAAAGCTTCATTTAAACACGGTGATGCAAAGCTTCATTTAAACACGGTGAAATGTATAGACGCTGCTGTGTTTGTTACACATATTTATCTTTCAGAGCAGACCGCCAAGCAAAAGTAGTCAGATGATGTCCATCTAATATAATCCAATAATAGCTTAAAATCTTTAAAGTGAAATAACTATTTATATCAGTTTAATTTAGAAGAGGTATAACATTGTTAAAAGTGATCAAATAATTTATCTCATTTAATTATTTGAAAACAAATTATGGTTGGAAAGTTTCAGTGTTGCCTCTTATTAACGTGTTGGGGTCTATATTCAGCAATACTACACAATGAAAACTTGATTATTATAATATTATTAATAGGTAAATATAAATGTAATTAATTTAATTAAATACACATATTCCTCAATATCAACATGTCAGTAAAAAAAAGTACTCATAATGCAAAAATATAATTATACAATAGTATATTATATGATTACAACATTCATTTTGTTGTAAAATGTTATACTGTAATGTCATTAATAACTAAAGCTTTATAATAAATGTAGTAAAGAAAACAAGTTGGACATTGCTATAAATAGATATTGATTTTTTGATTGATTGATACATTTATTACAATACATTACAAAACAAATGTTGCAGTGCATAGTCATGTAAGAGAAATTTAAAAAATGACATTTACAACAACAGCATTAGCAACATAAACAGTGCCACATCTAGTGTTCAAAAAGGAGTGAGAAGAAGTATAATTTATTTAATCTCACCCCCTTGTCCCTAAATGATTTATTTATAATCTATAATCTGCAATAATTATAATTTGTATGCATTATTATTGATATTATTAATCTGCTTTACCTGTTGATTGACATATATACATATACATACACATACATACACTGATATACATATTCAAGTACAGTAGGCTACACTAAAATTAATATAAAATACAAAACTTGGGTATTTGTACTGAGTGCAATTCCATCACTGGTATAAATGCTAAACAGACCCATTGCTAAAAAGACACTTTAAACAAAACATCACTGATGAAATATTTAAGTAAAGTTTTCATCACTTATATGTGTAAGTTATTGCGATAATGTGCATTTTGTATAGCTAGGATGCACATCTGCAGGATGGACACATTTAAAGAACGTATACTATTTGCTCCACTGAACACAAACCCCTAAAGTACGTATGAAGATGTCAATCAACGGAGCGCATTAACACTTCACAGACGACTTGAGGGAATTCTGCAGAAACAGGGGCTCCATGAATGCAGATTCCAAGCGAGCATCGTATTTTGTATTTTTTCCAGCCTGCGTTGTACATCACTTACCAACTCAAAAGAATATGGTTTGAAACTCGTAGCTTTGCCAGACTGTCAAGTGTCTCACTGTTCGGTAAACGACTGAAAACTTAGCTCTGTCTCTCACAGTATTTGAATCTGTCACATGTGGTACTATAGCTAGCGTTAGCATTCATCAGCTAACGTACAATATTCAACACATTTTTACAGAATGGACAAGAAACTGTCTATCTAACTCTTTCTGTTGTAAGATGGGAGTCAACAGAACATCTGCATAAAGGAGAAGCCACATTAACATAACTTGACATAAAACATGATGTAAACATGTGTGAGAGTACAAACTGCGTGAAATCTTGTGGCGGGTCAAACATGTTGTCCTTGTGTGGAACATTTGTCCCAGTGTGTGATGAAAAGCATAAACTTTTAAAGAATGACAGATGAATCTTTACAGTTTTAGTTGTGCGTGATGATATGTGATCAATTATAGGATCCACAGCTGTTCATTTTCCCTTTTTGTTTTTTTTTCAGGCTGTGTAAGTAGGGTTCATTATTTTTGGTTTATCATAAGAAAGAACAATACAAAAATATGAGTGAAAAACACGTTTAAGAAGCACAATTTGCAGGTGGGATGTACTCCTTACTTTCCTTTTGTCTAAAGATGCCTTTTCTGAGGTTTCAATGTAGAAAGGAATATTCTTTATTGTGGTGATCAGTGCCCTCATGAAAGAGAAATCACAAGAAGAGTAAAAATCAATTAAAACCATTCTGGTAATATCAGATGATAGTATTTTTAAGTAATAATTGGTTTAACAACATCTGACCAACCCGCCTGAATACTGGTTCAATTACACTAGAAATCCATTCAATCGTGCCTTGTGCTTTGCTGCCTTGGTAGGCCACATTCAACAAGGACAAAGGGCGACTTGGTACTGATTTAGGTGGTGTTGTAGAAAGCAGGTGGCAGATCTACACGTTTACCAACAAGCAAGCGACTCGCTCTTAAGCTAGCCTCAAGCTAGCTAGCAAGTGACTTCTACGTTAGAAAACACAGCAATAAGTGCAGGATATTTTCTATTTCATATAATAATTCTAAATAAACATGGATTATTGACTGATTTTCTAGCATTCAAAAAACTTCACAACGGGCACAACTATTCATTGATAATAGAACCTTTAGCATACACATATTCCTGAGGTGGATATATTTGTTATTTTTCGATGAACACAAACATTGACACACCAATGAGTGCACATGCTGCATTAAAGGCCCGAAAGAGATTTATTAGGCAGCACCTTGGTGATGTTTCTGCTACGTTTAGCTCCAGATTAATAGGGATGTTACACTCAGGTTGCTGCAGCACAACATCGGCAGGTCTGGCTCCTGCAGGAGAGTCCTAAGTGCCTTCCCATGAGCCCTTGGGACTCCGCAGTAAATCAAACAGGAAATGCAGCAGAAAGCCTAATAAAGTTATTCTAATGATAGCAATCTCCGCGGAATCACCCCGATGTAAATCGGAAACTCCTCTCTCTCATCTGCAGAGATGCTAAGTAAGCGCCAAACATTTAGAAGAAAACATCTCAACCTCCAAATGTGGAGAAGCGGAAACAGAAGGTTAGAGGTGTGGAAATTAATAGCATTAATCACTGAGTTGCTTTACCATGCTTCTGGGTTTTGAGAAGACAACATTAAACAAACCCCGAGGGGATTGAAACCTTCTTTCCGATCACATTAATGTTGTTACATCATGCTCACATGAATATGAAAAGGTGGCACATGCTGATACTGATTATAAACACGTTCTTATGTCAGCTGAGCCCTGAGACAGGCCTCATCTAAGCAGAGGTTTGCAGATATATCAGAGCTGCATAGGCAGGGCCTTTAGCAGGTTTTACATTCCAGGTCTTGTGTTTAACTTTGCGGCCGACACCCATGCCTGACCTTTTTATTCCGTCTCAGACATAACAGCTTTTGTTAGAAGTTTGTGGGCAGACACAACAACACAGCCGTGGCTCCGCAGCAATCAGACCTTCCATCTCTTCACAAATCAAGCACATCAAGCGTGATGTTGTGAAACGGAGCGTCCAAAGAATTGCGTTATGTTCAGTTTGTGCCCCAACCTTCAGTCCATTTCCTTTTATGTGTGTTTAAAACAAGATAAATCCATATTAGTCTTTCGTATTTCTGTTTGATTTCATACCGTTTCAGTTTGGGGATAGTGAAAGTATCAGTCCATATTGGCTAAAGTAATAATACATGTTGGTTTTGAAGTCTTTTCCTCTCATGATAAGAGTTCATACATGACTGTACAGCCTGCAGTGAGAGGAAGAGAACAAAAATCACAGTGAAAATCAACTCATCTCTATTTATTGAGTCTGTGGCCTGTTGTGCATTTTTCTAGGAATTTAGCTCAAGTGGCCTCTTGTTATTTCAAGTGCTAATTGAACCCATTTTCCTTTTCCAAACCTGTCTTACACTTTCATTTTAAAGCAATAACTCATCGGTGAACAACACCACTCAGCGGGTTCCACTTGTCACAATGGTTCCACTTATGCATTGACCAAAACAGACTCAACAGTGAAAGTTGCATCACTGATTTTCGGGCCGTTGGCACGTCAAAGTGCCTCGCCACTTCTCAGTCTGATTGTGTATAATATATTCATGTTTAGTCTTTTTTTAAACAGAGAGCTGAAAGCATCCTGGCAGATTATACTGGTGGATTTCAGGTAGTGCTATCTCACAAAATATGGCAGTTTTCCCCTTTTCCACAAACACGTCTTTGGAGGTTTACAAGCTGAGGCTTCTCCAATAAAATTCCCAAACAAGAAGGAGAAGAATCATATCCATTCTTTGATATTCCTAAATGTCCTTAAACCTTTGCAATATTTGAACCGTATTGAACTTAATTTGGTGGATTTAAGTAAAGCGTGCTCGCATCTGTGTCAGTGTTTGTAAATGTGAGTTGTGATCTTTCAATCATGGAGATGCTGATCCGGGAGAAGTTGACACGTCCTGGTCGGCAATCTGCATGGGAGCTGAGGTACGGATATTTCATTCAGGCACTTCTTTCCTCTGATCATAATTGCACAGCGACAGATGGGCAATGGTGGTGCACGCAAGTATACAGCGTGCATAGAAATGTGCTCATAGCTCCGAACAGAAACAGCTTCAGAGCAGTCAGGTGTGGGTTTTTTTTTAACACCTTTCTTGCCTACGTAACACCTATTTATTCGCAGCGGGGCCAGAATAGCATTAAAATGGTCATAAATTCCAGGAAAGATGACAGTTTGAGGTATGAATAGTTGTAAATCTTTCCTGTTACAGGTGAATGGTGGAAATTGTGGCCGTTTTTGAATCAAAAAGCTTCTCTAGCAGGATAATGGAGCCGTTCGAGGCCTCTTGCCACCTTTCCCTCCTCGACAAGTAAGCATCAAGAGAGAAAAGGGAGAACGGAGAAGAAGCAGTTAAATTGCCTTAACAGCTGTGCAGGGTATGAATAACTCGTTAGCTGTGTGCATTTTAAGTCATCAAATCCCAAACCCCCCCACCTACCCCTCATTTGCAGAGGGGACAGGAGGGAGGTGCTAATTAAAGTGATAAAGAGAACAAATCTTATCAAATCTGCTGCTGGATTTTTTTAGAGGACAGGTTGGAGGTGTTGGTGTGCGCGGAGAAAAAAAAACCAGGGTTACATCTGTATTCTCAAACACTCAGGGAAGGTGCTATTTCATGTTTAATTAATTAAGCAGTCTCTTTAACTGTATCTTGACAAATGTGATGCCAATTAGATAGTGAGGAGAAATTGTTTATTGCTAATTAATGGTTGATTTCAGGGGAGAAGAAGTGAAATCCTCTGGTATCATACCTTTTCCTAACTGTTACAATGCATAAATGAGCATCTACACTCTGCACTGCAACTCAACCTATTGTTGGATGAATGGATGGTTACAGGATATAAGGAGTAAAGAAAAGAAGCTTTCTTGTTTTGATACAATCTTGAAACTCATGTTGTGCACCAACCACCCGTCAAACAACAAGACTTTTATCCTAAAGTCTTGTGGAGCATCCTAACGTTTTAATCTTGAGTCCGTGGGGAATATACAGAAAGATGTGTCAGACATGTTATCATGATGGATGTCTGCAGCCTAAAGCCACGTTAACACGAGAGCAGGCGAGTGACCATCGCCTGACGAGGTGTTTGCCTGAAAGTTGAATTCTACACACGGTGAAGATGCAAATCGGATCCTTTATAGAATGGAAGTTAAAAGGAGGAAAATGTTACGTTTGCAAATGTGTAACCATTGTTTACATGTTTCTCTCAGTATGGTTTTAAAAGAGTAAACTAGATTTAAAAAGTATTCAACCAAACAAGGTCTCCCTCGACAGCCACTCTACATAATTTTACAAAATCATCGAATATCATCATGGATTTAATAACCTGTTAAGCCCTGAGCCTGTTTTTCAGGCCTCAGGCTCGAAGATGACATGCCCAGTGTAACAGTTGTAAATATGCAGTGGGGTTGATTTGTAAATCATTTTGTATACTGTAATCACACAAATTCTGTGTTTTATAAGTAATTCTGTGTTCTTCATTTATTGAATGTTTAATACCTGACAAGGTCGGAGAGCAGTGGGTGGAACCTCTGAAGTGTGGTCGCTGTGCTCAGGAGATTATTGTTGTGAGGACTTCGCCCCTATATATTGTGTCCCTCACGTTTCCTCTTCCCTTTTTGTAAATGTTCCACGTGAGAGGAGTCACTGTGAGGGAAAACGAATATAATACTGATTTGTTATATCTGTTTTCAGTGATTAAACGGAGATCGTCTCAACTGTATGCTGGCTTGGGTCTCGTCCATTAACAACACAAAACACAACGCAGAGACCGCTTAACCACACCGGTTACACCAGAATGAATGACTATATCTTAACTTCTAAAAGGGGTAAATGAATAATCCTTTTTATCAAAGGAATGATACACCAGTGAGTTGGCTGTAGAAGTGTCAGAATGCATTTAGATGTTGCTGTGACAGAGTAAATTCAGATGGAACATAGTCAAAAAGAAACATTTGAATCTCCGCCTCCGGACTCACCTTTGGGTGCATTTGGTGCCATCAGTGCCATTTGACGTTTCTGTATCACACTGTAAAACTCATTTTATTTAATTGAAATATCACTATAGGTATTCATTCCATTTAAATACAACTGTTTTTGACCTTTTTGGAAAGTTCAGCCTGACCTTATCCCCTTTTTGGCCACATGCGTAATGGTGCTCGAGCTGCCAGTCAGACCTATGCATTACGCAGGGCTGTGTCTCTGGAACCCATTGGTTTGTAACATTGGGTGCATTCACACCTAATAGTCCGTTTTCTGGTGTTCACCAGACGACAGTTTGGTTTGCGTTCACACCTATGGTTCACACGGGCAAAACTCAAACGGACTATAAACTTTAAACACAAGTCATGTGCACGGAAATGCTGTTCAACCATTGGTCAGACATTAAGGGGGTCAAAACGCAAATCCCGGCAATTTCTACCGGAGCCTCCGCCATGGAGCATCGGCACTTTCGGCAGGTTATTCTCATGCTGCTGTTAATCTGGAGATCAACAGACACTAGCGGCCCGCGCATATGATTATATAATCAGACAACGTCCGTTAAAAAACATTATAACACATAAGACGTTCTGCAGTAAGGAGGGGCGTTTCACCGAAGACAGGTGTTCTTACTTTTATGTAGCTGACGGAGAATTGTTACTTTACACGACACTGTTCAACACTTCATTCTGCTTCACTCTTTAACTAAACAACCGCGGATGTCTTGAAAGACTCTTTCGCTAAAGATTTTGAAGATATCCGCATTCTTGTGACACGTAAATACTACGCTTCCTATGTTTTGGTGCGGACTGCGTTCACACCAGCAATGAACCGCTCCAGAGTTCGCAAGCAAGTGCTCCGAGACCACCTATTTTAGCGGGCCAGAGTCCGGTTGTTTAGTTCACTTAAGAGGTCTCGGATTGTGTTCACACCGACCCAAATGAACCGCACCAAGCGGTTAAACGCACCAGGGTTCGATTCAACCGGACTATACAAGGCAGGTGTGAACGCACCCAGAGCCAATAGAATTGAGGGGCAGTTCATAAATCCATGTAAACATTACCATTGGTCAGTTAGAATGACTCCGACACAGCATGCCCTAAAGCAGATTTCCCGGCCGGCTAACAATTATACCACGTTTATTACAATAAATATAATGATGGATTATCAGTAATCATTTCAAAGTGACACAGAGACATTGGATTAACCTTCAGCAGCGTTGTTATGCCCTTGAACACAACTTTCGATCACAAAACAGCAAAGGTAAGACGTATTTATTGTTATGGATTTGAACACGGAAGTTGTTTTCTTGCTCTTTCTTGGCTGCTATTTCAGTTTTGGTCGTACAGTGATGAGACTTATACACAGTGCTTGAATTGGAATAAAAAAGGTGCCAGTACTCTAAATAAGCAACTGTTTCAAGTCAATTCATAAATACAGCCCAAAAACAAGTATTTGGCTCAAAGTCATATATCCTATAATGCTGGTGGGTTTGTCTCTTTACTGTATATTTTAGAAAGGCTCACTGTACTTAAACAAAATGACTCAGGGTGCATCTGAGATTAGAGGGGGGTGCAGTGGTAAAGTGCTATTTTTATAAGTGGGGAGTGGACCTGACACTCTTTTTTTTAAATATTGAAGTTAGATGCATCAATCTGGTGCACTTTGAGAGCAAACTGAAGAGATATATGGATACCTCTCAACATCCATATGAAACAACTGTAAACAGATATACTTTTTCTTTATTCTTTCACACACAGTGACGTCACGAGCTACCCACAATGCAACGCGCGCCATATATATAAATATAAATACGCCATTTATCTGGAGGTGCAAAAATCCTGGAGGTGCTAATATAAACAGCTAGCTAACGTACAGTGGTGTAGTGGGGATTTTTTTACTGGTGGGACGCTATTTTAATTAGGTCATCCCAAACAATGCCACACAAGTGCCGCAGTGCAACATCACAAAACAGGGCATACAGGTCCACAGAAACTACCCGGTATGCTTAGGTCCTAACTTAGTTACTGTACTTGCAAAAAGCAGACGGGGGCGCCTGCGCTCAACCACACACACAGACTCAAAACCATGGACACACTGGCACATAAGTTACAACAATTGTTCTCTCGAGAGATATTAAGACGGGATAGGCGAGTCTAGAGAGGCGGCGAGAGAGGCGAGATCGAATCGAGGAGAGGAGAGAGATCGGTAGAGAGCTCTAGAGAGCTCTCTCTCTCTATCTCATCGATCTCTTCTCTCTCTCTCTCTCTCTCTCGTCTCTCTCTCTCTCTCTCTCTCTCTCTCTCTCTCTCTTCTCTCTCTTCTCTTCTCTATCTCTCTCTCTTCTCTCTCTACTTTCAAAATCTATTTTAAACTCATAACAAACAAACAAAATGTCCAAAGTTGTCCTGAAATTAACTTATTAAATAAACAAAACAAAAAATATAGCCATACTTATGCAAACAACATTGAATCTGGACTTGACATTATTCTGATTAGGCCTAGCCTACATTGCAAATAAGCAGACAGTGCTGCTTTTCTCACACACACACACACACACACACACACACACACACACACACACACACACACACACACACACACACACCTTGGGTTTTGAAGACTGATAAATCCGAAATGGATGAACAAACTTTGCAGCCCAGTTTCCCAGCTTTGCAGTCTATCCACGGGTATGCCTCTTGTTTCCTCCGCCACATCTCCTCCGTCCATACCTCTGGGAAAGGTGAGCTTGAGCTAGCCAGAGGAACGTTGCTAGCGCAGCTAACGTGCACGTTAGCTAGCATTATCCACGTCTTTAGGCGGCTCTTCTGATGATGTATACTACTAGCAGCTTCACTTGTAGCTTCGGTGCTGCTAGCCTCTTTCTTCTGGTGAATTATATTATTTTTAGAAAATAAGTCAAGTAAAACATGTTAGCCTGCCATTATAGAGCTTTTTCGTTAGTGTTCTTGAGGGAAAAAGCTGCCGCAAAATCGGAGGGCGCGGCGAGCTGGCTCGCCGTGGGTGTCACGAGCGTGATGATGAATCATGCTTTTTTAAGAAAATCATTTTTATTTTTTATTATAATTACTGTGAAATGTATTATGTTTTCGTCATTATTACAACAAATACACACTTGCAACTGATAACACTGGCAATGATTTTATATTTATTAGACTTAAAAAAAAGATCATGCTCCAAATAAGTGGGGGTACGGCGTACCCCCGCGTCCAACGCCCACTACACCACTGCTAACGTAGCCAGGCAGAGCGCACTAGGTTTTTTTTCTGAATTAACGACCGAAGAAATCGCTGCATGTCTTCGGATTACATCTCTGGACTTGAGGGGTGTGCTCTAGGTCGTTACCAGCGTAAACTAGAGCTGTGTGGGTTGTCGGATTGCCCTTACAGACTGCCTGCAGATGTATGGAAAAACGATCCTCGAAAGTGGCCTTCGGTCGATTTTGGCTGCATCTACGTCTATCTTCTGGAAACACCAGGTGAATACCCCACTTGTCACAGTAATATTATCATGCCATTGCATATATGTGGTATTTTAGAGTTGACTATATTGATTAAGGCAATAGACTATGATATTCTGCTTGCACCTCGTGTGAAATGGCGGATACCGGAAGTACGGTGTCGCCCTCGGCCCAAAACCCGTATACGTGTGTGTGTGAAAGAATGGATAGACAAGAAAGTAAAGCCTGACTCCTACTGGCGGCTGGTTAAATGACTCCTCCTCCCTGAGTACACTCACCATCTTTCAGCAGGTGCTAACGTTATGTGATGTCTTTTCTGCTCTAGTCTATCGCTGCGGCGCGTCATAGGTACGCTGGGCATATTTGTTGTCATGCGTCAATCAGGGCCGGACTGGGACAATAAGTCAGGCCGGGAATTATACACCCAGCCAGGCCACTACCAGTTTTTTGTGCCATTTTGCTGAATTTATTTGTCAATATTTACAGCGTTGCTGCACATAGTGATAGCCCTCTAGTTTAAATCTACTACCCAAAAATTAAAAAAATTGCAAATCTATTTAGGAACCTGTCCATGTGAACATATTTTAAGTGGGGGTGGACCTGAAATCCTATAGGGGGGTCCGGGGGCATGCTCCCCTGGAAAGATTTTTGTTTAAATGTTGAAGTTAAATGCATCAATCTGGTGCATTTTGAGGGGGAAATAAAGAGACTCCACCCATATGAAACAGAACTGTATACATTTAAATAATCATAAAATCATAAGGCTACATGGCCATAACCAATAACATACCATATCCAATATGAAAAACACTTAAACGTGTTTATTTATTTGTTTTTGGTTCATTTATAGTTGTGAGTGTGTCTGGGCTCCTAAATCAGCCTCTCCTGTCTCCCCCTCTCCCCCCTGCTCCTCTTTGAGGCAGCAGCAAAGACTAGTTTTAGCTCTCAACACGTTTATCTTACCATTTTTATTATTCATGCATATTTTACTAATCACCTCAAATGGAAATATGTGTTTACATAAATGGTGACCGAACTGTTTGAGACCCACTGAGATAACTTATAAGTTAACTATCTAAACACTCAGAGTCCTTTACCTCACCTGAGCTGTAGTTATCAGCCTCTCAGTCTGACAGGAGAGGACTTTCCCTCCACCTTGTTGTTGAAACAGCTCCTTATATCCGTTAGCGCAGCTAGCTAGCATCAGATGCTAACAACAATACACGTAACCGGCGCGCGCGCGCTTTCTCGCTCGCGCCACACATACACACACACAAACCCTCCCGAGCTTGAATGACACACAGAGACCAATCGAGGGCATTAGTATGATCTGTATGAAAGTGGCCATGTCGGCAGGCCACATCATGTAGACAGCCAGTCACCCTCTGTGAGGCAGAGTCAGACCCACATTTGCGCAGCGTTGCGTTCACAATACGTCTATATATAAAAAAAAAATCCTCAGGCCAGCAGGCCACTTAACAGGCCAGGCCATCGGGAAACCTCATGTTTTGTCATGACGTGCCGCCGGCGGCAGAGTACCGGCATTTTACTGAGTACCACCAGCACCTTGCCAGTACTCAGTAAGAAGTGCCAGTACCACATGGGTAAAAATCAGAAGTCAATCAATCAATCAATGTTTATTTATATAGCCCAATATCACAAATGTTACATTTGTCTCAGTGGACTTCACAGTTTGTACAGAATATCAGTATGACAATACGCAACCCAGTCTCATGGCATTTCGTGTTCACCAACACGATTTTTAATCTATTGATTCGTGTTCACCAACACGATTTTCCCCTTTTTTTCGTGTTGCACAGCACGATTTTAAAAGCAATGTATTTCTACTGGTAATGTGTTTCGTGCCTGCAGCACGTCTTTTTCTCCGGTCGGGTCGTGGAAGACCGGAAGCTGTGTGGTTCATAAAAATATGTTCTTACTCAATATCAAGCCACAATTATTGCTTTTATTTTAAATCGTATAATTTCGGACTTTTGTTGCCGTCTGTGAGGAAAATAAATGGGGCTCAGAGCCTCAGGATACTGAAATCTGTATTTTTAAAATATTTTTTTCCTTCTAATTTGTTATTCTTTTCAAAATAACACACTGTTATTTACTCACCAATAACACACAATTATCCTTGCTTTTATTTATTGGTTTAATTCCATAATGTCGGACTTTTTTGGCGTCCGTCAGGAACTGAATTTCAAAATAAAAATAACCGGAATCAGACGTAGGCCTATAAGGGACATTTCGAGCATCATTGCAATTGTCAACATTTCTGAGTTTAGGATGGCCGAAGACACTACACTACCCATAATCCCCAGCTATCGTTTAGGACTACAGTCCCCGTGATTAATCTTCAAACTCTGGGATTGGATGTTGGAGTGGCAGTGCGCCAAGGTTACGCCGAGCGTCAAACAGCTGTTTGAAATGGAACGAAACCACGCCAGACTATCCAAAACTGGAATCGAACGCCCCCCCAGAACTACACATGCTGGCTATTGTGTTTCGCAAAATGTTCTATGGGACGTCTCTACTGAACGTTTTCGTTTTTCCCACAATTAGAAGTTGCCAGTATTAAACACATTGGTGTTATCAAATGTAAAACATATAATTAATAAATGGGTGAAAATTGCTTGTGTCCATAATGCGCAGCATTAATACCCACATGACAGCTCATTGTTACTTTGTAATTCTACTCCACTACAATTCAGAGGTTAACCTGGTATTTTTACTCCACTACACTTATTTGAGTTACTTTGCAGATTCTGATTAATGATGTGAAATATAAACAACCCTTAAATCAGACTTTAGTTACACCTGAGTAAAATTCAGGTAAGGTGAATGTCAAGTGCCAACAATCAGGAGAGATAATTGATAGTTGGTGCTTGAGAAGACTAAACATGTATCTGCATTGACATGAATGGAAACGAGTAATAAAGTATATTCATTACTCGTTATTCTCTACTAATAGTTAATTAAAGACTGTATATTATGGCTATTTTGCACATCCCTTTCAAGATTTCAAGATTTTCAAAGGTTTATTGACATATCATATACACAACTACGGTGTAGTTATGCAATGAATGAAACACTTGGGTCACAGGTTCCTCAACAGTGCATTACAAGACATCTATCAATATGTGTGTACCTCCACCATTAAACTGTCATATTCTGCACATTTATTATTCTATCTACATACATAAGAGTATAATTCATACGTATAATATCAGTTAAAATAAGTGCTTCAACATAGTTAACATTGCAGGAAAGCAATATATTAGACGTTAAGTACTTTGTCAGGCTTAATATTTATCTGTAGATAGATACCCCCAAAGTTGTTTTCTTATTTAAAAGAAGACCTTAATCTTTTATTTAATGTTTAAATAAAGGTTAATTCGTTTTTCTGTTTTGCACCTCCTCCTATTAATATCTTTGTACATCCTGCACTAAACTGTTAATCTTCTTGATTTTTTATATTCTATATTTCTATCACAGACCTTCTACTTTCCCCCTATGAAAGTATGTACTCTTAATATTTTTTTAATCAAATATAACACATAAAAACAATAATTCAATAACGTGCTTTAACCACTAGGCGGTGCACACAAGGTACACCAGAGTCCTGCATCGGGTCGGGTACCCACGGGTACCCGACGGGTGACCCGCAAAAAAGGTGATTCGCCGGTGGTATTTTTTCAAACGCTTTTTTCCGGGTTCGGTTCTGGGTAAAACAAAGATGATGCGGGTCGGGTCGCGGGTATTGCATAATAAATATATTAAAATAATAATAATTTAGTTTAATGTTTAAAATCCTCAGACCTCTCCCCCGCGGGATCACGCATAATCATAACCTCTGCAGCACATCAATCTGCTGCTGTGCGCGCCACATTCGAAATGGCTGAGGTGAAGCTCTCTAGCGGAGAATACAGCATTTTCAATAACACTTCCTCAAGAGCGAAATCCAACGTCTGGGAGGCTTTTGGTGTCATCCTAGATGGAGAAAATAACCAACATCCCACGCTTTTTGAGACAAATATGCAACTGCGTGTGTTAATAATTGCACGTTTTCACTACTCATATACAGTGGGGCAAAATAGTATTTAGTCAGCCACCAATTGTGCAAGTTCTCCCACTTAAAAAGATGAGAGAGGCCTGTAATTTTCATCATAGGTACACTTCAACTATGAGCGACAGAATGGGGGGAAAGAATCAAGGAAATCACATTGTAGGATTTTTAATGAATTAATTGGTAAATTCCTCGGTAAAATAAGTATTTGGTCACCTACAAACAAACAAGATTTCTGGCTCTCACAGACCTGTAACTTCTTCTTTAAGAGCCTCCTCTGTCCTCCGCTTGTTAACTGTATTAATGGCAACTGTTTGAACTTGTTATCAGTATAAAAGACACCTGTCCACAACCTCAAACAGTCACACTCCAAACTCCACTATGGCCAAGACCAAAGACTGTCAAAGGACACCAGAAACAAAATTGTAGACCTGCACCAGGCTGGGCTGACTGAATCTGCAATAGGTAAGCAGCATGGTGTGAAGAAATCAACTGTGGGAGCAATTATTAGAAAATGGAAGACATACAAGACCACTGATAATCTCCCTCGATCTGGGGCTCCACGCAAGATCTCACCCCGTGGGGTCAAAATGATCACAAGAACGGTGAGCAAAAATCCCAGAACCACACGGGGGGACATAGTCAATGACCTGCAGAGAGCTGGGACCAAAGTAACAAAGGCTACCATCAGTAACATACTACGCCGCCAGGGACTCAAATCCTGCAGTGCCAGACGTGTTCCCCTGCTTAAGCCAGTACATGTCCAGGCCCGTCTGAAGTTTGCTAGAGAGCATTTAGATGATCCAGAAGAGGATTGGGAAAAGGTCATATGGTCAGATGAAACCAAAATAGAACTTTTTGGTAAAAACTCAACTAGACGTGTTTGGAGGAGAAAGAATGCTGAGTTGCATCCAAAGAACACCATACCTACTGTGAAACATGGGGGTGGAAACATCATGCTTTGGGGCTGTTTTTCTGCAAAGGGACCAGGACGACTGATCCGTGTAAAGGAAAGAATGAATGGGGCCATGTATCGTGATATTTTGAGTGACAACCTCCTTCCATCAGCAAGGGCATTGAAGATGAAACGTGGCTGGGTCTTTCAGCATGACAATGATCCCAAACACACCGCCCGGGCAACGAAGGAGTGGCTTCGTAAGAAGCATTTCAAGGTCCTGGAGTGGCCTAGCCAGTCTCCAGATCTCAACCCCATAGAAAATCTTTGGAGGGAGTTGAAAATCTGTGTTGCCCAGCGACAGCCCCAAAACATCACTGCTCTAGAGGAGATCTGCATGGAGGAATGGGCCAAAATACCAGCAACAGTGTGAGAAAACCTTGTGAAGACGTTTGACCTCTGTCATTGCCAACAAAGGGTATATAACAAAGTATTGAGATTAACTTTTGTTATTGACCAAATACTTATTTTCCACCATAATTTGCAAATCAATTCTTTAAAAATCAGACAATGTGATTTTCTGGATTTTTTTTTCTCATTTTGTCTCTCATAGTTGAGGTACATAGGATGAACATTACAGGCCTCTCATCTTTTTAAGTGGGAGAACTTGCACAATTGGTGGCTGACTAAATACTTTTTTGCCCCACTGTATATGCGGGTTCGGGTCGGGTTGCGGATCTTGTGCCGACGGGTCGGGTCGCGGAAGTAATTGGCAATATGTGCGGGTAGCGGGGCGGGTTCGGTATTGCACGTCGCGGGTGCGGGGCGGGAGTGGGTCTTGAAAATCAGACCCGTGCAGGACTCTGAGGTACACACAGCCATAATAACTTTGTATTATTAGTGTAGGACACTTATGTATGTACAACATCTGAAGATGTGTAATTTTATTCATGCTTTCACATAATTTTACAGCATATTGCTATACTATTTCAGACTCAGTATTTACATTCTTACATTCAAAGAAAATCAGTAATATCTTTAAAAACTACAAGTGCTTTTATATCAGCTGTCCACCGTTATGGTGTATGAATTAGATCAAATGTAAAAGTCAGCCGAATTAGTGTTGATACTGCAAGGAGACGTATTGTGTGAAGAGAAATTGAAGATGTTGTTTAATTGTTGATATATTTATGAATCCACATCAAGTATTCAGTTTCGGCGGCATTTCTTCAGTTTTTCCAAAGGTCTTCTCATCAGGGCTCTATAAATAAAGAACTACGGCAGATCTGTAATATGTAATGCAGCCGAACCGTGTAATACAATGCCGTTATGTGATGACTTTCAAAGAGAAAAGCAAGAACACTCGGAATTAAGTATTCTTTTATTCTTTTAAAATGTTTTCCGGATTTCATATAATATAAACACCAAATCCCAGCATGCATTGCGGTTAAAATATCCAATCAGCGAGCTTAAACCAAAGCTGAGGATCTTGGGTAATAGCTCGAAATGCCTACGTCTGTTTCCGGTTATTTTTATTTTGAAATTCAGTTCCTGACGGACGCCAAAAAAGCCTGAGATTATGGAATTAAACCAATAAATAAAAGCAAGGATTTTTGTGTGTTATTGGTGAGTAAATAACAGTGTGTTATTTTGAAAAGAATAACAAATTAGAAGGAAAAAAATATTTAAAAAATACAGATTTCAGTATCCTGAGGCTCTGAGCCCCATTTATTTTCCTCACAGACGGCAACAAAAGTCCGAAATTATACGATTTCAAATAAAAGCAATAATTGTGGCTTGATATTGAGTAAGAACATGTTTTTATGAACCACACAGCTTCCGGTCTTCCACGACCCGACCGGAGAAAAAGACGTGCTGCAGGCACGAAACACATTACCAGTAGAAATACATTGCTTTTAAAATCGTGCTGTGCAACACGAAAAAAAGGGGAAACTCGTGTTGGTGAACACGAATCAATAGATTAAAAATCGTGTTGGTGAACACGAAATGCCATGAGACTGGGTTGCAATACGACACCCTCTGTCCTTAGACCCTCACATCGTACAAGGAAAAACTTCCGGAGAAAACCCACAGTTTAAAGGGGGAAATGGGAGCAACCTCAGGGAGAGCAACAGAGGAGGGATCCCTCTCCCAGGACGGACAGACGTGCAATAGATGCCGTGTGTAAATTGAAAAGATAATACATTTGCAACATAGGTAGTCCAAATGTTTGGAAATGTATACGTGTATAATAGGAAGATGAATCCAGGAGGATATCCATCCAGGACTTATGATCCATGACCACAGCCACGACTCGCGATCCAGGGCTCGCGATCCAGGACACAGGACCATCCATGACTCCGGATCCCGGCGTATATAGACACCAGAGCCATATAATAGAAGAGTTACGACAACGGAAGTCCAAAAACGGTTATCGTCACGTGGTTCATGTAGAAGAGGATCGTTCCCCGGAAGTTCATGGCGGGCAATGTGAATGCATTGATAACAGGAGATAGAACTACGATTTTTGGTAATTATTAGTGAATAAAGGTTTTGATTTGCAATATTTATACAACAAATCGATATGTGTATATATTTACATCAATATGTTTTAAAAAATAAAATAGAATTTGCTAATATTAAGTGCTAATATTAGGATTAGTGTGAACAACTAGTTTACATGTTAGGCTAACAGTGCCTTGGTTAAAGAGCCTGTTGCTGTTCTTTAAAATTCTTTAAAACCAATATTATCTTCTTAAACTTGTATGGTAGTCAGGAGCATCACTTTCTAATGTTTATTGATATATTTAGAGGGAGGGGATCTAAAGTAATGCTTTAAAATTCAGATTAGATTAATGTCTACCATTTTCTTAAATTCATGGTAATTTCAGTAATCCCATGGTAATTGAGGACACAAGTTATCTAAATGACTAATGTCATCTGTATGGCTTTCAGAAAGGACAGGAGACCGACAGGTGACTATCAAAGGACTAGCAGCAGCAGCATGATGATGATGATGTTAAATGTGTTGTTTTAGGAACATCCATTGCAAATACATGGAATTCAATAAACATTGAATAGCATATCATGCAGTTTGTCTGTGCTGCCTGGGGATGCTCCAATCGCTCAGAGAAAGGAGTACGAATGTACAGCTTCCCCACTGACACAGAGTGGAGGAAGCAGGAGCAATTTCACGACCAACAGCAAAAAAATATGTGATTTATATACAAACACTGCATTTGCACTTTTTCACAAAACGAAAACCACACCATTGGGAAAGCTTAATGTTTTGTTTAATACAAAAAACATGGAAAGGCTTGAAAAACACTGAGAGTTGAGACTCAGCGTGCAGGGTGAGGGTCTCAGTGCAGGTATTCAGGCTCCATTGAATCCCCCTCTGGTTCTTGTGCTGAAAGAGGGATAAACAGACAGGAGAAAGGGTTATACACACCTATATAGCACACCTATTGGATGGGAAATTGCCTTGGGGAGATAAGGTGTGGTCTTTGTTCCCAACTGAAGTTATGGAACTTTATTATTTGTGAGTTTAACAAAGTATGACAAATGGCATCAGTAACAGATGTGATATGAATTTCTATAAAGTTGTCTCACATTCTTGGTCATATTTTATATACAGTATGTAATGAGTATAACATGTCCAGTAAGTATAAAGTGTTTCCTAATACTGTGTATTCAACCACTATGGAATATGTATGTGGGCAGACAAGATTCAGACACAGTTGTTCTGTGTGTGAAGTAACCTCAAGTCACTCCGCAGGCACATTTTGATGCAGACCAGTTTGTCAAGACAAAAAAGGGCAAGACTAGGCTGAGAGCAGAGGCTATACCCACCATCTTTGTGCATCGCCCTGTGGTCAAAAAGAGAAGGGCCCCTGCACCACGATTCACCCCGGGACCTGTATCTACAAAGCCCATAGCTCATGATCACAGCGATAGTGTGAAAGGTGACACAGGTATAATAAGTATGAACTCTTAGTAACAAAAGTAATATTTCTTATTTTTAAGTGGTATAATATTTTAAATGTTCGAACATTTACAGTGCCATGTCTTCTACTTACATTAGTCTCAAAGATTGAGGGAAGAAGGGAAGGGATCACTGTCCTCCACCTGCCAGAGGAGCGCAAACAACAAAAACAAGCAAGGTGTCCCGTCATGTACCTGGAAGTTTGGGTTGGCAAAATGGAGTAAGAGAGGGACTTGAAAAACCTTGGTGGCTGTCTACTCATGTTGTTACAGTTGTCTTGGTTACAGCTCTCAAGTTTTTTTTTGTGCCATTTCCACATCTTTAGAAAATATGAAAAAATTGAAGTGAAATCAACCTCATCTCTGGAGAACAAACTTCGATTTCTCTGTCTTGTGAGTTTGCAGTCTTGCAGTTTTGCTCCTCCACCTGTAACATCACTGCCCCTCCACCTGCCATACAGTAGGTTACTAACAAGATTACTTATATAATACAGTGATATAATACATGTTTAGTATGCTTACTTATATAAAACAGTAGTATTAAACTTACCTTGTGTGTTCACTCTCACTTAAGTTCCTCTCCCTTTGCCATCAATCCAAAATCAGCTGAGCTGCAACATTATACACACAGGTAATAATCAACATAATCACAAGGACACAATATGGCTCTGCTAAAAACACTCACTCTTACACGCACCAAAGTTATATTTATCTAATATTTAACTCCCTCCACCCCCGCATACAATCCCGTTTAGAAGCCCCTCTTCTCTAATTCAACAACGTTGGACCAAATAGACATTAAGAGAACGGAATTTACAATTAAAAGGCTGTTCAACGTGTGTTGCTAACTTGCTTCGGTATCCTAGCTTGATCTGTTATCTGTAAACGTTCCCTAAATCTACTAATTTAGGGATAATCCACTGACATCCTTTAATACACATGTTAATTTGAATCAGATGGACTGATAATATCCGCAATATAAATCTTTAAACTTCTTCTTACCTTTAAAAGTCCGTCACGAACGGTCTATTATGCTGCAACTCTACAGCTCTGCTAGCCTTGGCGCTAACTTCCGGGGAACGATTGAGAGGCTCCACGATCTGTAAAAAAGTGGTCCATTGGAGTGAACGGAGATGTCATAACTCTTCTATTATATGGCTCTGATAGACACCAAAAAGAAAGAAATGTGGGTTAATCGGAACATGAGAGTACACAGGTATAGACAGAGAGAAGGAAGAAGTAAGATGTCCCCCGACAAACTAAGCCTAAATCAGCAAAACTAGGGGCTGAATCTAATCAGCCCTAACTATAAGCTTTATCAAAAAGGAAGGTCTTAAGCACACTCTTAAAAACGGATAGGGTGTCTGCCGCCCGAACACAAACTGGAAGCTGATTCCACAAATGTGGAGCTTGATAAGAAAAGGCTCTGCGTACCGGTGAGTACCGGTGTTGCAGTATAACGTGAGTCATGACAACTGGCGACATTCTATTATTTTCGTCATAGGAATCCGGGGCGTGTACATTGAGGACCCATTGTTGACTTACCATGTCGATCGCCTCGTTTGTCGTTTACGTTCATCTTTTGCTATATCTGCCTTCCTAAGATCACTTTGATGCACATTCAGTACTCGTATGTGAGGTTGTGGGTGAGAGGTGGATATCGTGACGCTTACAGGGAGGTATCGAACATTACAAAGTAGGTGACTGTGTGGATGCCTGTTCAAAATATTGCAAACTTGAATAAATCATTTAAATTATATATTTGTGTCCGACTTTCATTTGTACATCGTTATTAATGTGATCTATAGTAGCTTTGATAGCTGTCCATACCTTCAGACAGCCTAAAAGTAAAACACAAGTTGTTTATTCACAGCCCGAAAGCAGCATCGAGATGACTGGATCATCTGCAGTGTTGGGCAAATTACTTCCAAAATGTAATACAGTACATTACTTATTACTGTCTTTTTTAAGTAATAGGCTACGTTACATTACAATATTACTGTCTCTGAAATGTAATGATCTACACTACTTTTATATTAGCCTACTTTTGATCACAAATACATGGATCCTGAGATTGAAGCTCAAGCCGGTGACCAGTGAGATTGTTCTAACAATTTCCAATAAATGTTATTCTGAAACATAACTATCACTGTTGTCTTTCCTTCTATAAATGAAGCGAAAAATATGTCAAGCTAGCGCTTAGCCCTCCAAAAAGTGCATGGTTGCAACTTAGACAGTTAAACATTTTATATCAGTGGGTCCTCATGGTGCAACACGGAAGGCAGACAGAATTGCTTAGACACAGGTGTCACATGAACTTTAAATGTTCTGGAAAGTTCCTTATACAGCTTTAGCCTTTTTTATCTCATGAAGTCCCTAAGTGACACACACTGAACAGTCTGGTGGGTTATGGTCCTTGTCATTTGCTTTTGTGTTCCCATAACAACATGTCCAAGATGTCCATGTGCCAGGCTAACACATGTGACAGAACTAGCTACATTTGGAAAGGTTTTTTGTTGCTAAAGTTAACATTCAAGCCATTTAAGAATAAAAATGCTTACATGACATGTCATTTGTTAAACATTAAGCTGTCTTCGGCTCTTTTCTGATTCTGATTACATATAACCTGTTGTAGAAACATTTATTGATGAAATTGATATGAAACAAATGCCATAAATATTGCTGTGACACTGATGTCACATCGGGACATTAACCCTAAACATTCACAGTAAACCCGGAGTGACATATATGCACAATTACAAATATGATTATGATCTGCTCAGTTGATTTAGCTGATTCAATTATATATCAATAACATATTCTTTATTATTCAATTTAAAGTATGTTCAAACAAATGGAAACCAAAAAATCATCCTCATTCATGAAGTTATAAATAAGAGTTACTTTACCATTAAAGCCCAATGTGACACATATGTCACATTTCAGATATTTGACACTAGGGGGGGGTTACTTGTCAGAAATGTGTTCTAGGTCTATTTAGGTCTATTTAGTCTAAATGACGTTCCCCTTAATTTCCCCAAAAGTAGAAATGGGTCCGGGTTCTTATGGGTTAAACGTATAGGCTTAAAGGCATAATAGAACTACTGTATTATATGTATTCAACGTGTGCCCCGCTGGACTTACTTTTCTGTAGTTTACCGTTCTGTGACATATCAGTATAGCCACGGAAGATAGTTTGTGTGTTTCATTCCCATGCATCAAGGTTATTTTCATGTATGTAATTGTTTTTCCTGCACAGTGTAGAGTCTTGTTGTGATGAGAGGGATACAGGTATTTCATTAAAAAAACGTGCTCCCTGGAGAATAGCTACAGCATCTATATCACAATTTATTCGGAGCTGATCACAACCTGTCATGAGTGATCCAGTCATGTCGATGAGCGTTCGGGCTGTGAATAAACGACTTGTGTTTTACTTTTAGGCTGTCTGAAGGTATGGGCAGCTATCAAAGCTACTATAGATCACATTAATAACGATGTACAAATGAAAGTCGGACACAAATATATAATTTAAATGATTTATTCAAGTTTGCAATATTTTGAACAGGCATCCACACAGTCACCTACTTTGTAATGTTCGATACCTCCCTGTAAGCGTCACGATATCCACCTCTCACCCACAACCTCACATACGAGTACTGAATGTGCATCAAAGTGATCTTAGGAAGGCAGATATAGCAAAAGATGAACGTAAACGACAAACGAGGCGATCGACATGGTCAGTCAACAATGGGTCCTCAATGTACACGCCCCCGATTCCTATGACGAAAATAATAGAATGTCGCCAGTTGTCATGACTCACGTTATACTGCAACACCGGCCCAATTCAAGCACTGCATTATACTGTATAATGCAGTGCTGGAATTGGGCCGGTACTCACCGGTACGCAGTACCGGCACTTCTGGTTCTGACCCATGGAGTACCGGCACTTCTTGCTCAGTACCGGCATGCTGGCGGTACTCCGGTACTCATGCACCGTGCCAGTACTCAACACTCTCCCGGCGTTCTTATTATACATCCATATATATATATATACAGCCGCCCGGTACTCAGTAGATGCGTCATGAGGTGCCGAACGGACATTCTCATCGCTCTAACCGCTGGAGTTTCACAGCGGCTGTCAGCTGTTTACTCCTGTCATTCAAACAGAACGTGCTGGAGAGGGGGCGGGGCTTATCTTCTCCATGTAAATACTGTGGTGGAAACGACTATGTCAAAATTAACCTATTTGACCGTGATTTAATAGTAATACACGTTTCAAAATAATAATAATAATAATAATAATGCCGAAGTAACAACATACTGAAAACTGTTAGTAAAACCATGTTTTAATGCTTTACAATTTACATACCTAGATGCACGTGTGTTGTGTTTATGCAGTGCAACTCCCACCCAGTGGGTGGCTATGTAGAGTGATAGAACAGAGCAGGCACGCCCCCGAGAGAAGGAAAGCAAGTCACGTCACAAATTAGCATTTCTAAAATGTTAGCGTGGATTAATAAAAGTGCAAAAAGACAGCGGTTGTCGCCGGAAGAAACTTAAAATACAGAGAATGCTGTGCCTGTGTTGGAAATTGTGTCTGATGGGGAGCTTTCTTTGGTTGATCCTCCTGCTCCAAGTTCTAGTGCATTAGCATTAGCACTAGCTCCGCCGCCTCCTCCAGAGTCTCTAACGTTAGCTGCTGCTGGCGCAACTGCCACCACCAACACCGGGCAAAGCGATGCACCTGACTGCTGGACAACGGACCAGGTGCAATATTTTTGCAAGACCAATGCATGGCTCCTTCTTAAAGATAAGAAGCTAGGATGTCGGATATGCAGAGATGTCAAATCTTTGGGAATACACACTGGACAAGGACTGAAACTGTCAACTGAATGGGGTGAGTGTGCAGTGTCTCATTTCGGTGTTGACAAGGGCAAACAACAAGCTAGCCTGAGAAAAAAAATCAAAGAACATAAAGAATCACAAGCCCATGTAAAAGCTGCTGACATCCTTACATCTGCTTCACGTGAAACTATTCAACATCAAGTGCAGTCTATGCATAAATCTGAATTAGACACCACTATCAGAGTTTTTCGAACGGCATATAAAATTGGCAAACATAGCCGGCCATTCACAGACATGCCAATTGATTTGAATGTACAGAAACTGAATGGGCTGAACGTGGGCAGGGTTTTGCACTCCAATAAAACCTGTGGCGAAATCATCGACCACATAGCTCATGAGCTGAAGAAAAAAATGGCAAAAGACATTACAGAAAACCAAAGAAAACTCTGTTTTGGTCGATGAATCTACCACTATTAGTGGTAAAACGGTGCTTGTTGTGTGTCTACGCTCAGCATTAGCTGATGCTGAGCCCGAAACGTTTTTTTTGGGAGCTGATCGAGTTGGATGGAACAACGGCTGATGACATCACAAAGGCGTTAATGGAGTGTCTTGGAAGAGATTTTAACGAGGACTTTTTAGGTCAGTGTTTCGTTTCTTTTGCATGTGATGGGGCTTCAGTCATGCTAGGGAAGAGAACAGGCGTTGCTACCCAGTTGTGTAGTAAATTCCCAAGCCTGTTTGTGTGGCACTGCTCCAATCATCGTCTAGAGCTGGCAGTTGGGGATGTGGTCAAGGAGGTCTCAGGGCTCAATCATTTCCAGATCTTTTTTGACAAACTCTATTCCTTGTTCCATGCCTCCCCCAAAAATCAGAGGCAGTTAGCGCAGTGTGCGCAAGCAGTCGGACAGCGTCTCCTGGTGATAGGGCGTGTTTTGTCCATCCGCTGGGTGGCTTCAAGTGAAAGGAGCGTCAGAGCAGTCTGGGAAAACTACCGAGTGCTTCATGATCACTTTACTTCACAAATGCTGCAAACGACACGAGCAGGGATTCTTGTTCTTGTTTGTGGGCTGTATATATAAAATTGACTTGAAAAAGTTGCTGATTTTAGAGTAGCTACTGGCACCTTTTTCATTCCAATTCAAGCACTGATTATACATATGGAAACTGTGGAATATTGGCTTGTGCAGATAGCATGATATGGAAAAGATCGCTTTTGACAGTTATGTGCTAAAGTAGCTGTTAGCTCGTTAGCCCGTTTTCGCTAAGTGCTGATTTAGACGCTTGGTGTTAGACTTGTGTTTCGTTTAGGTAACAATTGTTAATATAATCTGTTAGCTGAGTTTCTTCCCGTTACGTGGGTATATGACACATTAATAGGTTGTTAAATGTTAAGAAGCCCTGAGACGCTGTTTCTTGCAAGATGTTGCGTCTGCTTACAAAATTGGCAATTTGTTTTCTCACAGCTATGCTTTCATGATGATTTTGGTCATGTTCATATGTGCAAAGTGTGTGAAGGTATACATAAGGCTATTCTGTCACTTAATTTGTACTGCTTAAAATGGATGGCCTTTGTTTTTCGTCAACACATTTTATTTTGTGATAGCTGTTGGAAAATAAAGAGATAAAAATACAACCATGATTTTAAATAGCCTACAATAGCTTTTTCAAAAGCATCTCCAGTGCAACAGAGCTCCTTGTGGCCGGTAGTGCCATTGCAACGCTTCAAAAGCAGAAACACAAGCATTTTAAGATATCAGCTGAGAATCAGTCAGATTAGGTCTCTTCATGATGCACAATTGAAATGATTAAGGCACTTGTGAATATCAAAATGTAAATCATACCTTGGTATTTGATTCATACCTGAATGATGCATTGAGCATGGAGGCAGCTGAGAGGTGAATGGAGAGATTGTAACACTGAAGTGAAGCAAAGTACTGGATTCCTGTACCTGGTTCACTAATTTTTAAGACTAATTTTGAAGTAAACAAAACATGTAGTCTAGTTATTTAAAACCTGTCTCCTCCTTTCAATACTGTCTCTTCAATAAAGATACTGGTGACACGAAAAAGTATTTAAAAATAATAATAATAATAATAATAATAGACATACACCACAAACACACAAACAAAGAACCTACCTACCTATGACACAATGTAACTTGTATTTCAAGTAATTATGTTCTTGATTCCAATGCTGCAACATTTGATCCTCAATTCTTAAAAAATGATATTAGAACAGATAGGTAGATATAAAGAATAAACAACAACATTTTTTTAAAGACTTGACAAAGGTATTGATGAGAGCAACTGTTTTTTTAACAACTTGTTTACAGTTGTTACAACTGTTACACCTCTTATACAACTTGTGACTCTACAAGCATACTGTGTCTTTACAGTACACATCATACTGTTGTTAAGTCTGTCTTTTAATGTTATGATTTTCTGTCACAGATTTGTTTCTAGTTCTACATTCATCACCACTGCTCTGACATTGTAGATTCCAATAGATCTTTTGCATCATCTAATTGAATCACCTAATGACTGAGGACCTGCAGCTGTGATGGTGGGAGGGGTCAGCCATACAGTATAATACAGACTGCCACACAGCAGCCTGAAGAAGGCTTGATGCTGCCACCATTGTGCCAAAATGTCAAGTAGTAGTAGTGAGGTCTTTTTTTTTAACAGACATATTAACCAAGCAATGTTACAGAATCCATGATTTTGTTTGGGATTTGTTAAGTTTAGATTCTTGATTTCTCATACAATTGTAATATTTTAGAGAGTTCAACCGTTTTGAACCACTACATTAAGGTAAAACACTGTACATTTATCCATTTAATCTTTCCAAAGAAATAATTTAGTTTTGTATTCACTCCTTTGCCATAACAATGCATATCAGTTCAACCCGGAGAGACGTGATGTAAGAATTACATATTTATTGTTTACACGTCATATGAATGAAATGATTGCCATGATAGTACAACAGGAGAATGTAATGGTGTTTGGCGATTAGGCCCCCGGTTTGCAGGATAATCATTCAGGAGGGAAAGCACCGCTCCGATGAAATCCCCGGGGTCTAGACACTGGTGGTGGTGATGAGTAGGTGAGACCAGTCTGAAGGAGGAAGGTTTAGCTTTGTCCTGAAGGAGACGGGAGGCGAGAGGGGTGGAGGCGGGTTGCGTGTGATCATCTGCAATGACAACTGACAGGGAGGAAGAGCAGGTATTTAAGGCATTTAGCATGTGCAGCGATTGGCTGCTGAGGCATGACGCCCTCATATTTAATGAGGGGGGAAGGGAGCCATAGAGTGACGTGTGAGTGACTCGAGTTAGGTCTTCCTTATTGAACTTGCGCTAAAGCTTTCATTTCAACCCGGAGAGACGTGATGTAAGAATTACATATTTATTGTTTACACGTCATATGAATGAAATGATTGCCATGATAGTACAACAGGAGAATGTAATGGTGTTTGGCGATTAGGCCCCCGGTTTGCAGGATAATCATTCAGGAGGGAAAGCACCGCTCCGATGAAATCCCCAAAACCAGTGAAGTATGAATACTGAGATGAACTGAGTTGCTTACCTTGTGGGGTGACTGGTGATCTGGGGAGGAGAGATAATAGATTAACACGTATATGAGCGACACTGTGCCGGAATCACTGCCGGAGCTTACTGGTCATGCTGAGACTCTGACTGCCGAAATCAGTGCCGGTCTTATCTGAAAACGACCTGCGGGTCGCATGCCTGGCCAGCAGGGCTTGACTACGCCGAGGAGCGAGCGGTTTCGTTTTGTAACGGTGGCCCAACGTCCACGACACCGAAGTGTACGGTAGCCTTCCGCTACGACACCGAAGTGTACGGTGGCCTTCCGCCACGCCTGACTTCGCAGGCTATATATATATATTTCTCTTTATTCTTTTTCCTTTGTTTTGTAACTGACACCGAAGTGTACGGTGGCCTTCCGCCACGCCTGACTTCGCAGGCTATATATATATATATATTTCTCTTTATTCTTTTTCCTTTGTTTTGTAACTGACACCGAAGTGTACGGTAGCCTTCCGCTACGACACCGAAGTGTACGGTGGCCTTCCGCCACGCCTGACTTCGCAGGCTATATATATATATATATATATTTTTTCTTTATTTCTTTTTCCTTTGTTTTGTAACTGACACCGAAGTGTACGGTGGCCTTCCGCCACGCCTGACTTCGCAGGTTATATATATATATATATATATATATATGTATCTTTTTTTCTTTACTCTTTGTTTTGTAACTGACACCGAAGTGTACGGTAGCCTTCCGCTACGACACCGAAGTGTACGGTGGCCTTCCGCCACGCCTGACTTCGCAGGCTATATATATATTTTTTCTTTACTCTTCATTTCTTTTCCTTTGTTTTGTAACTGGCACCGAAGTGTACGGTGGCCTTCCGCCACGCCTGACTTCGCAGGCTATATATATATCTTTACTCTTTCTTTATTTCCTTTGTTTTGTAACTGACACCGGAGTGTACGGTGGCCCGAGTCCACGCGGACTGCAGGAAATACATTTTACACTGATGCGTTTGAGCAAGGCCTGGGAATGAAATACCTGTGTGCCGGAGATGAAGCCCATTACCTGTAGTTGCGGCGTGAGACGAGACATTATTCCCTGTGGGCGGGGCCCGCGGAATTAGGACAGGAATGCAGTTTTGAATATCGGGAACCTTAGTGAGACATGTATACTTGTGAATGTGTTTGAGCCACCACCAGTTATATGTATAACTACCATAGTTGTTAGGGTCTGAGAGATCTTTGGGAAGCCCGTACGGCGCTGATGTCCGGACGAATGAAGGTTGTGAAGGCGGAGGAGGACCACCGTCCTAGTTGTTGTAGGGATGAGGTAGAGAGACCTTGATTAGCAGCAGAGGTGGCTGCACCTATCCTGAAGGAATGCCCGGGTATGATATGGGTGATAGGCTGGATTTAGTGAGAACTTGCTTGGGTAGAAATTGACGGGGCCATGACCCTGCGAACCACTCTCCCTGGAAGAAAACCCCCCAAAACCCATGGATGGGCGGCATCCGTGAAGACCTCATTGAGTCAGAGGAACGCACGAGGCCATCGTAAATAAAGTAATTCCGTTCCAGTGGGCGAGCAGGAGGGACCAGAACCGAAGGTCTGAACGGCAGCCTTCGTCTAAGAAACCGCAGTCATGGAGGTTGTCGACCGCTGATGCTGCGTCCAGGAGGCGGGAGATGAACGAGCGCCCCTGGGGGATGACGTGCATGGCGAAGTTGAGGTGTCCGAGAAGGGAGAGCAACTGTTGTTTTGTGATAACTTGTTGCTCGCAGTATGACTTGGTGATGTCCTGGATGCGCTGCGATTTGTCGGAGGGGAGAGACGCCTTCATGTCTATGGAGTCGAGGATGATGCCTAAGAACTCTAAGCGTGTGACGGGACCTAACGTTTTCTCTTTGGAGAGAGGGACACCTCACTCCTGAAGCAGTGTTTAAGCTTGGCCAGTGAGATCCCTGAGCTGTCCTGTGGCGGGTTTATGGGGAGGAAGTCGTCCGGTAGGTGAAGGACGGAGGGGATTCTGACGATGTTCAGCAGGATCCAATGGAGCGCTTCCGAGAAGGAATTGAAGATGCAGGGGCTGCTTCTGCACCCGAAGGTCGTGCGAACGCGAAGATAGAGTTTGGACTCCCACTTAATACCGAACAAGTTCCACTGAGACGGATGAATGGGGATGATTTGAAGGCATCGGTAATGTCCGCTTTGGAGAGCCGAGCTCCGTGCCCTGTGAACTTGATCATCTTTATTGCATTATCCACTGAGGCATGGTGAAGGGAGAACTGATCTGGAGGGATGATGCTATTGACGCTGCAGAATGGGCCGGAGCAGGGAGCGGACAGATCGAAAATCAGCCTTTTATTTACGTGTGGCTATTCCGATGGGATTTGAACGGAACACTGAGAAGGGGGAGGAGCTAAAAGGACCGATTATATATCCTTTGAGAAGTTCTTTGTCGATGAGCTGGGAAACTATGTTGGGTTCTTTAGCGGCTGTAAGTTTCTTGCTACGAAAGTCACTGTGGGAGATGGGAGGACTCCTACCCTGAAGCCTTGGGAGAGCCCTGACGGGAGATAGTCAACGAACACGGAATCTGTAGATAGCGCAGCTGCTAGCTGAGGGATGTTAATGGGAGTGGAGGGGTGATATTCCAGAATGTTTTTTTTTTTTTTTTTTTTATGTTTCTGGCGCAGAGCCACTGTGACGGCCCGTCCACACGGTGGCGTGCGTTACAGATTCCGACGCTTCTGCCCATTCACTTTGAATGGGGTGACGTCACTTTTAGTAGAACTGTATTTTGGGAAGCGACGTGGAGCGTTTGCTGGCGTTGCTCGCTTCAAAAAGTTGAGCAATGTTCAACTTTTGGCGCCTCGGCAGAAGCGTCAGCCAATGAAGTCCCGTTTATGCAAATCTGCCGGTACAAGCGCTAGCCAATCAGACCGCGTGTATGTTGGGAGAGACTACGCAGGTAATTCCTCATATTCCAAAAATGTGAGGGAAAATTCATTATAGCGGTAGTGAATCACCCGGTGCTGTATGATCAGTCTCTGTTCATCTACCGGGATACAAACCAGAGGAGCGAGGCATGGAGGGAGGAGGCAGGGACAGTGGGTGAAACTGGTAGGTTTTCGCCTGTTGGGGATTTTTTTTTTCTTTTCCAGTTTACTTAGTTTTAACATTGCTATTGCTTTGTGTGTCGGGGGCAAGAGATTCATGTGATTGGTTGTTGCTGCTGTGCGGACCGTAGCGTAGGCAGAAATTTACTTTAGGGTGGGCCTGTAAAAATATAGGGTGGGCCAGATTTTCTTCTGCGCATCGGAAACTAACCACGATCCCGCCGGTACCGGTGGCAGATTACTTTTAGAATACTTCCTTTCCTCTTCTTTTTCTTCTTTCCTCCTCTTCTTTTTATCTTTTCTCCTTTTCCTCTTCTTTCTATCTTTTCCTTTCTTCTTTCTCTTTAGAATACTTTCTTTTCCATAACGGATGGGTATGTTTTGGTGAACGGGAGACACGTATTTTACTGTTTTAATGGCTTATGAAGAGCACGAACACGACATTTTAGTGTCATTCTTGACGGCTCTCTCATCTGCACCGTACATAAAAAGAAAAACTCACCCAGACTGCATTCTTTGTACTGTCTTAAAACCTTTCCTTGGAAAAGTGTATGCATTGTAAGGTGTCCTTGGGTGCTTTGAAAGGCGCCCCTAAATAGAATACATTATCGTTATTTATTATCTGAAACGATGTAATCACTTTTAAAACTTTTCCCAGTTACTTGCCCCATGCATTCGGCAGCAGCAGGCCATTCAGTTAGATTTGATCCCGTTATGAATGTCATAATTTCGACAATACATAAATGCTACATAAACGTTATCTTCCACGTTTTATCTAAACATCTCCGTTTCTACCTTCCAATATGTTTTGAAAGAGAACTCTCTCTCTCTCTCTCATCTGCGTGCGGGGCGGGGGCTCACGGACACGCTACATCTCTCGCTCGTAGATACGCTGCAGCGCTGTGCACACGGTTCTGCCGGTAATGAATATTACATTGTGAGGAAACTTTCCACCAATAATTCCAATAAGTATTCACTTCAGGTTTACGAAAGTAACTGCACTCAGTTTACTCGTTTTTTCAAATGTAACGCCAGCTGAATGTACTGATTTTTTTTTTTTTTTTCTTTCTTTTCCTTCCGATTACGTAACACCGTTACATGTATTCCGTTACGACCCAACCCTGTGTAAGGGTCGAGTGCAAACGTTTTCGTTAAAAACTAGTACCTGAGTGCAACGGAAGTTGAAGCTCCTGTGGCGGAGTCTTCCAGAGCCTGGAGGCGAGCATCGATAGCTATCATGGAGCTAGCCAGGGATTGCAGGGAGCCGGCCGCGCTACTCTCCATAGGGGTGTGTGACGCTCCCGGACTGGCGAGCCTGAGAAGGGGTGGATTTTTTGGAGGGGGACGGGATCCTGGAGGGCTCGACTTCCTGCCCTTTTTTTACCTCCGCGGCTGCGGCCTCGT
Organism: Gymnodraco acuticeps; assembly: GCF_902827175.1. Lineage (NCBI taxonomy): Eukaryota > Metazoa > Chordata > Actinopteri > Perciformes > Bathydraconidae > Gymnodraco > Gymnodraco acuticeps. Next base: position 1,959,834 of record NW_022989977.1, read on the forward strand.
CCTGCTCTCTGGGAAGCTGGCTGGAGCTGCTGCCCCGGACTGGGGAGCTACGCTGGAGACCTGGTCCGAGAGCTATCGCCGCTGAGAGAGAGTGAGGCCTGGGGCTGTGGGAAAGCCCTGCTGCAGGAGCCCGGCGATGAGGAAGTCTTCCTCTGTTGATAAGCCGCTGTGGGGAGCCGAACCGGGATCGGAGACTTCCAGAGAAGGTTCGTGTTCCGAATTGTCCGAGTTGGACATCTTGAGCTAGTTGTTTCTTACGGTTTTTCTCACGAGAAGCAGTATTGTATTGCAACTACCATTGCGTGTGATCATCTGCAATGACAACTGACAGGGAGGAAGAGCAGGTATTTAAGGCATTTAGCATGTGCAGCGATTGGCTGCTGAGGCATGACGCCCTCATATTTAATGAGGGGGGAAGGGAGCCATAGAGTGACGTGTGAGTGACTCGAGTTAGGTCTTCCTTATTGAACTTGCGCTAAAGCTTTCATTTGTTTGTCATATCACTCATGAGACTATACCTAAACAGGCGTGACCTCTGCGTGCCTTCCAATTTCCACAGGATTCAGATCCCACAACACCGCGTCACTGAAGTCATAAAAATGTATTTTGTTCCTCAACACTTCCTCCCATTGAAAGCACTTGTGAATTATCATTTTCTCAGGGAATACAGTCTGCCGTCATCTTTCAATTATCGTATGCCAAAGTGAATTAGTTCTCTTAAAATAGCAACATGACACGCTGTGAAAGTGTCGCCGTCTCTTTGGCGCCCGCGACATGGCAACTTTTCTGTTTTGGGCTGCTAACATTTCATAATGTGTCACATCGCTGATTTAAGTTGAGTAGGAGAGCTCTGGTTGAACACAGACACTACACTCAGAATGAAAGTAGGCTACAAGCTGCAGAGAACTCTCATGGTCAACAGGAATATCATTCAGAAATGAACTCCTATATGTGTTTAATTTATGGGCGTTGGGTGCTTAATTGTGTTGAGAGGCGCCTTCCAGACTACATCTATTCTGCATATAATCAGAAATGTACAACTTTTCCATCTCGGGTGCCGTCCAAAGAAGAAGAATGCTGGGGAATGGGGACGGGGAAAGTGTGCGTGAATTTTAATTGCGCTCGCAGCAACACAGCCGGCGACTTCAGTGACATACACAAGCGTTCCCTAAGGTATACAAATTTAAAATCAACTGAGTAAAAAAGAAAGTTGTCTTAAATGGGATGGAGGGGGAGGGGGGGAGCAATGGCATAACCAAATTAAAAGAGAGAGGGACTAAATTCCCCAAAGATGGTTTATTATTCCATGCTAAAATGAAGCAGGAGCAAGGAGTGGTAGTCAGCGATGCGTCAGAGTTGCTCTTTGAAGACATTAAAAAGCTGAACGCACAACAAAGACCAGATGTTCCAACATGCCTTATTTATGCACCCATCAGCCCGCTTCCCATGTCCACAAAACACCAGCATATTTCTACCTTTTAAACTCGCACACAGCACACCCTGAAAGGGGGTCGCGCTGCTTTTCACTGAATGTTTTTTTATTTCAGTCGGTGTGTGTCTGTCATCTGGAATTGTGGGACAATCAGTGAACATTCCCGGTTTGGCTGCGATCATCTCCAGTTGAAGTTTAACGAGATGGAAACTGATACAGGGTTCTTCTCTGTGGACGATAAAACACACTCTACACCGTATCGATGGAGATTCTCAATGTTTGAAAGGCTACACTTTTTAGCATTTTGCATAAAATCATGTCCTGACCGTGACCCACATACATGCTCACCAAATTCAAGTGCATGCATCCCTGCACACAGGCATTGATATTTTGCATATGCACAAGTGAGCAGACATGTCTAACACATTCTGAAAACACACTGCACAGGATCTGCGAGAGCTGCTGTGTAAAAACCATCAACAGTATATCGCCTGGATTTTACTCGAAACGCCACAAACAGGAGGAAGAGATCCTTAAACAAAAATCTGTTCAGTTCAATTAAAAAACAGGGAGCTATCTGCTCCGGTGCGGGAGGGGGAATCGAGGAAACAAAGAGTGCTAAATTGATGGCACCACAATAAAAACTATTAGCTGGGGAGTCGACAGATGCTGATGTGCCGGTCTCCTTTCCAGGGATTATTATTTATTTACACTTCTCAATCACAGCCTCCCAGATGCCAGCCCGGACTCTGGCGTGGCACGCACACCCAGAGGGAGGGGAGGGGTGGGGGCGTGGGAGGGGGGAGGAGGCGGCGGAGGGAACTCTGCGTAATAGAGGAGGCTGGTGAAAACGATGATGGTGTGTTCTTTCCTTGTAAAAGGGTCATGGGGTGAAACTTTGACTGAAATGTCTGAAAGGAGATCTAAAATATACCTGATGTGGGTGTGTTTTTTTTCTCCTCCATCCTTTGGAAGGTTCCTAATCGCCAGTGTACTAAGAGGCCACATCTGTCACTTAGAAGCAAATTGTTTCATTTAACGACAAAAAAAGCACGCAGAATGTATCCAATCCTACAAAAGATTGGTTATACAAAAGCAGGGGAATGTGGTCTCTTAGGTCATTGGGACTTAATTAGATTTTGTTCAGCATCTGAAGACAACACATATTAAGCTGTAGTGTCTAATGATTGAGCTCTGATAAGACGGCAGCCATAGACCCTCTGCTCGCAGACACTCAGTCCGCTTATATCTCTTTCTCTCCGCAGTTCATCCCCTCCTCTGCCTGCTCCTCCCTGCTCTCTTCCCCAAAGCGGCAGTTGAAGACGCTGATTTGGGTTTGTCAGTCTTGATGGAGGGTTTTTTTCCCCTTCACAGACGTCTGTCCTTGCCTCTTCTGTGGCCTGGAGAGTGTCTGAGATGCGTGCCCAGCGCCTCTCAGTATGCACGTTGCCTCTCTTTTTCTGTCTCTACCCCCTGAAAAACATCTTTATTCAGCTTCTTCGCTAATGTCTGCGGCACAGGCATCAACATGCTTTGTGCGAAATGAATTACTGCTAATTAAAAATCAACAGAAATGAGCATGCAACACTCTGTGCCCCATTAATATTTTAACCAGCAGCAGCAGTAATTAAAGCCGCACTAATTTTTTCCCTCTCTCGCTCAGCATCCACAAACCATTCAATAAATTACATCAAAAAGTACAGGTGTGTTTCCCTGTCAGAGCTGTAATATCATGATAAATCGACATCATCCCTCATAGCTAACGGTCTCACCTCCCCTATTTGCCAACGACTCACTACTTGCTGTTATCTTTGCCAGTGTAAATGGGAGGAGGGTGCCGAGGCCGCTTGTTTCACTAGGACACGCAGGTGTCTCAGTGTGTCTCATTTGCAGGTAGCAAATGGATGCTAAGAGCACCATTAATGGAGATGTGTTTTTTCACTTTTCGCTGGGTGTTTATAAAAGACTGTCTGAAAGAGAAATCTGATGTTTCATTCATGGCTTCGCCCTCGGGCAATAAGTGTTATCACCGTGCGCGGCTGCTACGCTCTTGGATCTGAAATGTTAGGTGTCTTTTCTTCGGATCATGGCGTCTCGATATAGAGCAACAGCTCTCAGTGAAACTTAAGCATAGTTTACCTAATCAGTCATTTTGGTGGAGAACTTTAAAAAAAACTAAGACGATGATTACGGGAGGGGAATGTAGGCTGGAAGAGCAAGTGATGATGAATCCTTCTCACTTTATTGATGTTTATTGATCGGTTTGGGGACTGAACAACAAGCATCTAACTTGACTCAACTTATTTTCTCATTCTGGACCTAATCCTCAATTGCTGTTTCCAATGTAACATTAAACAAACCATACAATGTGTCTGTACTTTTAACAACACATCCTCATACCTAAATGTTAGGAAAAATATCACTCGTCGTCACCGGCTTGAGCTTCAATATCAGGATACATGCATTTATTATCCTTGCAAGAATGGAAGTAGTCATCACACACAGAGTTGCATGGGACAAATAGTTCCCAGAATAGTGTCCTTCACATGCTTACGAGAGGGAGTTACAGTCACAAGATGGAAGAATACCGGTTCAAAGCAGTATTCAATGTTTAGTTCAGATTAGCTAAGGTCTGCGTAAGCCATATACATGACAGTCATATGTCTGTCTCCATAGAGGCTGAATCATCTTAATCGTTGTCACATAGCTATCATATTCCTAAAACAGTCCTGACGCTCTTCTAGGTGATCGTACATCCTGTTATGCACACAGCTACGTAGGGCCTTTGTTATCATGTGCTACTCTGATATTGGAAGACATTCAGTATTTTCCCAACACTAAACGTCAGAATAGTTTGTTTGCCAGTGACTACCAGGAAACCATACATATAACTTTTGGAGAGTAAGTTGACAGCAATAGTTTTGAACACATGGTTCACGTTTTGATTCGAAACAAAACTCAGGTTTATAGGATCATGGTTTCGGTTAAAATGTGTATGTTTGTTACGTAACTTAGTGACAAATAAGTCAACACACATTTAGTTTTACACGGGACATGAACATTGGGTAAGAATCTCATGTTTGTCTGACCAATCTAACTTCCACAACCTCCCTGTATTCATAGTTGAGTTGAGTAGTTGATTGCCAGTACTTCACATGACTTTCTACTTTGCTCCTGTAATCACAATTACGGCTTCCAGAGGTCGCCTAAAAAAAAACCTGACTACTTGCTTCTTGCACAGACGACCTTTACGCACGTTTTTTGGGAAGAGTCAGATTTCCTAGCTGACATAGATCATGAGCCCTTAAAGGTCTCATATTATACTCTTTTTCAACAATCTCAGATATATACACTACATGTCTCTGAAGTGTTTGGCTCGAAATACCAAACAGTTTGTGCATTGTAGCATGCCGAATACCCCTTTGTATTAGCCTTGTTCTAAAAGTGCTGATTCTGTGTCTGTATTTTTAAATGCTAATGAGCTGCTGGCCACGCCCCTCTGCGAGATATTTGGTTTAAAAAAACATAATGGTGTTCTAGGAGGAGATGCAGGTGATATGGTGGGCGGGTGTTACCTTGGTTAATGGTTGCACAACCCAAAAAACATTGTGACATCACAAAGTGGCAAAATTCTGATCAGGTCATTTTCAGACAGGTTTTTATATAGATGGATCAGGACAAAAATGGAGAGAATCTTTGTTTCTGAAACTTTCCGATTCTCTTAACACAGAGGGGACACATGTTTATGTATAAGACGTGAAAAAGTGGATTTTGCATAAAAAATGTAGTTTACTCGTGATGGTTTCTCCCAAGTTGTATTCCCAACCTTTAAAGAACTCAGAAAATGGAAACTTGAACTACGAAGCAAATTCCATCTGCTGATGAATATCATGGGACATAATCAAAAAGCTTCGGAACATTTTTTTTTTTATTCAACAAAAACGTGATGAAAATACAAGATGCTTCGTTCTGACAGTCCACAAAACAAAGTCACTGAACAGGAACAATTATTGTTATTAATAACCAGAAGAGCTGCATCGCCACTGTGACAGAGGTGACACTAAAGAGCAACATGTGTGCAACATAATTACACTGTTAACTTCAATGTTTATGATTAAAACTCACGACTAAAGAAGACCTGCCAACACGAGTATAAATATCAATTTCTCTGGTATTTACTATTTATATTTCTGAGCCGTGGTCGATTAATAAGCAGATTGATGTGTGGGGTTTTAAAGTCAGCAGAGAGTAAATGGGTTGATTTCCTACGTGCTTAACTGCCTCTAAACTGAAAATAATTCTCCTTTGGTTCGTGATCGCTTAAGTGGTGCTCTATATTTTTAAGTCGGCGTTGTAACCCCTGTCAGTTTCTCTGTTTCCAGATCATTTCAATTAATCGCCGTGGATTCAGGTTGAGAATGAATGTGACTTTTCTGCTATAACTACTCCTCTGCTGATTAGGTTTTGACTAAATCTCTCTAATGTGGTTGAGCATGACTCCATCAGCCCATTTCAGTTTGTGCTTGTGTGTGTCCATGTACCGAGTGCACGTGTATGTGCATGTGTGTGTTCATACAGTAAGTGCTAACGTGTCTTTGTGGCTTGTAGTGGCAGACATCTGAGATCCAGTGCTTGCAAACTGCATCTTATATTTCTTTATTGTGAGTTGCTATATTGCAGATCTAGTTCACTTTTATGACACACACACACATCATTTGTTTCTACTTAAAGGAACACTTCAACCCCAAAAATGACCATTTGTACATGAATTATTTACCCTCTGTTACCTTGAAATAATACCTTGCATGCTTTTACTGTCACAAAAGCATACAGAAAAGTGGGAATGTGTTTAAGCATTTAACCACAGCAAAACTATATTAAAACAATAGTTTTTAAACTTTCACAAAGTGCAGTACAATCAAATGTGTGTTTATCCAGTCGTGCGTATGCTCATTTTCTTTGGAAAACTGTCCTATTCAAAACATCTTAGTCTGACAAGGTGAAAGTGTTGGACAGAATTTATATAAATAGGGAAGCATGGTTACAAAATGCATTACATTATATTAGATCACCATATACTGTTTTTTTAATAAAATCTGAAAAGTAAATTATATATGAAATAGATCTATACAAAATTATAAAATAGAAATAACCAAGTCCAATACATTACTTCACTTTACAAATGTGTATTAACAGTACAGTAATAATACTATTTGAAGGAATGTACTTGTTTCTTCCCACAACTGCTCTTCTTTGAGTTGAATGAAACACATTAAATACCTTCAACAATTTAAAATGAATCAAAGGCAGTTTCTTAAAGAATCAGGCACATTGCTGCACTAGAGTCAATATTTGTGTTGTTGTTGTTAACACAAATATAGGTGACTGCACAGTTTTACTTTTAGGACTCAATGTTATCTCAAGTATTCCTTTCTGTTACAGAGACTCCCCTTCAAACATGATTTTCTGTTTCTTTCAAGCCACTTGCTGCAGTGACCTTGTCTGCCGAAGCAAACAATAGAGGGTTAATGTGACAGAGGTCATGACCTCTAAAATAAACAACAAAGTCTATTTACACCCTCACAATACATATCCCAGGGGACTTCAGCTGCTCATATATAATTTTAGTGACTAATGATCTAACTTGTTGACAACCTAACTGAGAGCGAGAAAAAAGTCCAGATTTAGTGTTTGCAGAAATCCCCTTTTTGCATGATTTTAAACTACACTCAGTGAGAAAAGTAAAGCATCATTTTACTTCAAAAGTTAAAGAATCGTTCATTGTGTTCTCTTAATAAATCATTTCCTGCAGCTGTGATGCAGGACAGATGTAGGACCTCTCTGCTTCAGTACTGATATTGTGAGAGTAGTGATTTGTTCGTTGCTGCATAAAACCACACAGGGTCAGAGTTTCAGTTATGATAATGGAATAATTGTTCTATTTATAAAGAGAAAAAGAACGACCCTCCTTTACTGTATATCAGCAGCATCAGCGATGGCTCTGGCTCCTTGTTTGACGTCTTTTAAACTGGGAGGGATTACACACTGAAGATAAAAAACAAGCCGTTTAGTTTAACACACACATATATGTAACTGTTTCCAAGCAATCCTGAAGCCTCCTATCAGGGGTCTGTCTGTGCCTTTGGCCCGGCTGTTCTCGTTCTCTGCACAATGAAATTACGCCATAGCAAACATCGGCTCATGGAGGCAAATTCAAGGCCCATTTATTTGAGATAGCTTTTAGTGTAATTCAATAAAGGCTTTTTTACTCATTTATTTCCATGGTGAAATTCATGCTGAGGAAAACCAGGGCTGTATTTCCCTCATTAGTAATAATAACCATAATAACAATAATGGCATTAAAAAGCAATCATTTGAAAGATCCTGCCTCAATGTCAGTCTCAGAGAAAATATAGATGGGAGCTGGACATTATTCTTTGGTACTTAGGGGATGCAATTTAGCAAGAGCTTTATTATTATACCGCCCATTAATGAATTACACATATCAGGTAAAGTACTTTAGAAGCTGTATCAAAACAAGATTTTTATGTTTCGCTAAATCATTTTGTTTCGTTTGGGTTTCACATATAAGTTTGAAGTTTTGTCAAGATAAGAAATTAGAGAGAAAAACTGGAGTGAAATAAAGGACCTTGTATGAAGAGGAGAAGTAGTGTAGTTATGGAAAGGAGGTAAGCAGGGGTGAGGAGGAAGAGGATTGGGTAGACTGCAGAGATCCACCTTCACATCCATTTTCCACCACTGGAGGCCAACAGGCTATCAAGATGGCGCTGCAGCTTACAGACGAAAACTTGGTTCTCTTGCTGATCTGCGGAGCAAGCACAGCCTCCCCGAATGCCCTGCAAAAATAAATATTTGAATATTCTCCGGCACTCCTAAACCAGCTTAAATTGGATCATTTTATTTTGCCGCTTGCCCTTGCCAAAATGCCAAAAGAGTGTGGGTCTTGGCGAGCCTTTCGCGCCCAGGCATGCCACCCCCCCCAGGCCCTGCCCACCCTCTGCACTATCAGCTGACACAGAGTCTGCCCCCGGGCCGCCTCCTTTCTCCTCGGCCACACTCCTGCTGTGTGAGCTGGCACACCGAGCCCACACAGACACCGGTCTGAACCGGCCATGCGTCCAGAGCGCACCACCGTCATCAGCATCAGGTGTCTCTGTCATCACGGCCATCAAAAAAGGAAAAAAGCAGCATATGAGGAGGATGTGCTGCGTCCTCATCTGGCCTGAAAAAGAGTTTCAACACCGGTTACTGAGGGTGGACTAATGTGATGAAGATGCTTGAGAGTGTTAAAAGAGTGATTTAAAATGTTTCAATTTTCCTGGAAAGGGGGGGACTCAGTAAGAGTATTTAACCATTCCTCAATTCAAACAAACTTGCTTAAAAAAATAGTGTTTGTACCCCTAAACCAAAAACAATATTGTGGATCATTCCACAACAATCATGAAGAATAAAACCTGGCTCAGATATATTGAGAATATTGTAAAACATACGTTTTTATAAATATAAAGGTAAGAAAATTCACTTTTAAAAAAAAACATTATGTCTGATTACCAGGTAAGAAAATTCACTTTTTTTTTTAAAGAAAACATATTATTTTCTATCTTTTCATATGGTCATCAAATCGCATGTGAAGACTAAAACCAAAAAAGAATCCCAATGACAAGTCTGTGTATCCAATTGACTAAATATTAAAACTAAGACCGTAAGCCAAACTGTTGCACTATAGGTGACATGAAGCTTCATTACTACAAACACACACAATGTCACATTGTAATCTTCCAACGATTCCCTCACATACTGTCTTGCTGCTGTGCATACTCACTATGCATTCTGTATTAATCCGTATCTGAAAATGATCCCTAGCAAACGCACACTTTCCTCCCGTTTGAGTAACATCTTAAAGAAACTACATGTGACCAGCTGCTTTGGGAAATTACTTTTATAACGTTAAACTTTAAGGATGTACGTCTGTAGTAGAAACAAGTTGTTCCGTTTTTAATTGGATTTGTTCACCGTTCCACTCAGTGCTTGATTTCCAGTCATTTCTCTACAGTATGAACATTGTGAAAACCTTCAAAGTGAATGTAATATTTGCTTTATTTTATTTTCAAAACAATAATTTCATGATGCCAATGTTTTTGGAAAATCAAAGAATCCACAACATTTACTGTACACACCTTAAGAAAGTCTTAAGTGATGTTCTTTTTTGTATTGATTATTCCTTAAAGAGAGAACTTTGACTCTTGTTGAGTTCAGTGTCAGAGCTGGCCTTCAGGCAGATCTTCAACAATCAGCAGCTCACTCTCCGCCCTGAGCGACGAACGTATTTGCTGCACTGCTGGAAGTGTAAATTAGGTATCGGAGCCGAAACTGTTTTACTGAAGCTCTCGTCTCAGTCGCTGCATTTCAGAGTGGATTACAGCTGGAGTCTCTGCACACAACGAGAAGTTTTCAGACTGAGATGAGAGTGAAACCGCTTGCTGCTGGATGTGTTATTGTGCTAGTTCTAAAATTACATTTGTATTTTAATTCACTCTTTTGTTTTTTCTTTTATTCTGAAGTTTGCCTACAACTTCTGGGACATGTGTGGCCTGCACCTGCATGATTAATATTTAATGTAACTGATTTGGAAGTAAAAACGTCCATGCCCTTTAATTACTCGGGTCAGTTCAAACTTTTATTTATTGCTGCTTTTTTCCAGATATTGCCTCTTTTTTGTGTCCAACTCATCAAACTGCTTTCATCAGTTGTCTATAATTGCCTCATTAGAGTTCTCCTAATTATAGTGATCAAGGAGTCTTCCATACATATCAGTAAAAGAAAAAAGAAACATTTTCTCCACTCTGCAAACGCGGTTTATTACATTCATTTTTTTAAGAAATGATCTTGGCGCTCTTCGGCTCATACAGTGTACATACAGTACTGTGATGTATAGCCACTGGTGCTAATCTCCTTTAAAAGGCTGTGTGTTGAACAACTCTAACCTTGTGAGCCATCTGGCTTCATCAGGCTCACATTTCTTTCTTCTTTCTCTTTATCAAGCAATCCTTTTTGAAACTGAGTAGACGTCTGATCTGCCTTGGATCGGTACAAGTCTGTCTTCACAACCTCAAGGTTTTGGAGGTAGACTGGCTATCCATTAGGGCCACAGTTTAAAGTGTGTGATTTCAGCACTTCTGTTTAAATACTGTATAAGATAAAGTCCCATTTTTACAAAACGAGATTCACATAAATTGACAGCTGAACATAATTTATGCAAATATTTTGATTATTTAATTTTGTGCATGTTTTCATGTTTGTATTCCTTGCGTGATTACAAAAATATCAAGAAGGCAAGACAAAAAATGTGAAGCTGCATGTTTTCTTGCTGCCAAAAAAAGTTGTATGTTATATACAGTTCAGGCTATAAGTAAAACTGTTGTTACTTGTGAGGTTTTTTCGGTACACTATTTCTCCTCTGATTTGAAGGTCAAACACATCTAGACAGATTTGAGTTTGAATGAATAGTACTGAACCAGAAGTCAGATTTTGGATGAGACATCTAAACATGTTCTCTTTCTAACCAATTTACTTAGACCTTTAACATAGTTTTAGTATAATAATCACAATATTTATTATCAAGAGATTGGGCAATTTCATTAAAAACAAATAACCCAACTTTATAGAATGAGAAACATCTTAAAAATGTGAACGAAAAGAGGTTTCTTCACGCTGTTTGAATTCCTTGGTAAGGGGACAATTTGTAGATTTGTGGAGTGACTCAGGTTGGTGTAGACTTTGCGCTTGCAAGTAATGAGCTAACAAAGATGTGGTGTCAAAATTGAAGTTGTCAGTATGTAGATGTAAAATAATCTTTGTTTTCTAACCTACAGCATAGTCTTAAGAGTAAAGTAACATAAGGTAAGTTTAATCACCTCATTGGTTTACATTCTAGATAGGTTAGCATTACTAGCATCGTTGCTAATAGCAGTTACACTATGGATTGTAGAAGAGCTTTAGCCATTTTTGCTCAAATATTTACATATTTCCTCAGATAATAGACTTTAGATTTAATAACTATACAAAAATACATGTCGTTTTTAATTAGTGAAAATATCTTGCACTGTAAAGAGTGATAGATGTTGTTATGAAAACCAATATTTTACAGTGCGGGATATGAATACTAGGTAATATCGCTGTCATAAAACAGGGGGGAGTGGGAGGTAATGAATATTACACCGTCTGGTCTGTCCAGCCCCCCCCCCCTTCTCTCTCTCTCTCTCTCTCCCTCTCCTTTGCAGCTGTAGCTTCCTCGGGGCAACTGGCTAACCAGATCAGGTGCTAAATTCACTAATTGAATAATTTCACTGGGCTCCACAATGGGCCCCTTTGAAAAGCGCCTGCTCTTTGTGCCTGTCCTCGAGTGACTGAAAGTGGTACAGCCTTTTAAATGAAACAGTAATGCAGGGCTGCTGCAGTGAAGTAATGTAAATTCACTACGATGGTTTTCTCCTTTCTGTTAGTGTTTTTTAACAGGACCAGCCGCAACGTATCCTGGCCCTCAAATGTATTGGATATCAATGAGAATCCTTTCACAGCACAGTGTATTAAAGCTGATCTGTTGAGATTGGATATTTGCCTGTTGTAATCCCTGGATTGACTTAGAAAGTCTGTCATACACTGAAAAGTTGACTTTAATTCAATGTTTTATTTAAACAGATTTCACATAACTGAATTGGGTAAGTTGAAAGCAATCATAATAGTTGAATCTAATATGTTGTATTTAAACCTAATATTATTGCTTTCAACTAGCTTAATACAGTTATGTGAAATCTTTTGACATAATACCTTTAATTAAAGTCAAGTTTCAGATTTTTCGATGTACCCTTATTCTTAAAAAAAGAAGTTGCTGTGAAGCCCAAAGTAGGCGGAGTCGGCCACTGCCGTCTCCACAGTGACGTCAGCGTCTAACACCCAAATCCAGGGGCAAAGAGGCGGAGCCGAGGGGGGACCCGCTGCCACCGAGCTGGAAGCTCCAGAGCTAGCTGAGGCTAACAAGCTAAGCTAACAATGCTCAGTAGTGCTGGCTGATCTGTGATGCTAGCCGGCTAACTTACGTCTGTTTCTCCCGGTCTGCACACTGTCGGTGCATTTTACGATGCTTAAGGTAAGCGGACATGAAACTATTCAGCATAATAATCAAAGTTATTGAGTTTTTAGGATACAACTTCAGAATCTTAAAATGCCTTCCCATTTGTAAATAATTGTGCTAAATTCAACACTGGAATCAAGCAAAGATTCATATTTTTGCATGACATTAGTTATGTATCTTTTGCTGACACTTAAAGGTGGGGTAGGTCATTTTGGAGAAACCAGCTCGAGTGCGCTAGAATTTGAAAATACACAGCCGGAACAAATCTGCCACTTCCGCACACACGAACACGCACATGACCAATGAGGGCACGAGATTAGTTTGTGCACAGATGGAAAGCTGACAGGCCATCCAGTTATTTTAGCCGGGCCGGCTAAAATGATTGGTCGTGCTTTTTACAGTACTACGGCTTCCACAGATGATATTTTTTTATGGATTTTTTGTCAAAGCACTTACGATATTCATTGCTATCGGGATGTTAAGAGCATTCCATGGAATATAACAAAAAGTGTTTCTCGAGCCGGTTTCTCAAATGTACCTACCCCACCTTTAAAAGTAGGGTAGGTAATTCACTTCAGAAACACTTTTTGTTATATTCCATGGAATGCTCTTAACATCCCGATTAATAAATACATGAAATGCTTTGACAAGAAATACAAATATTTCATCCGTGGAAGCCGTGGCGCTGTAAAAAGCACGACCAATTATCTGAGCCGGCTGGGGCAGATAACTGGATGGCCTACCTGCCTGTCAGCCTTCCATCTCGTGCACAAAGTTATCTCGTGTCCTCATTGGTCATGTGCGCATTCATGTGTGTTGGAGGAGGGCAGATCTTTTTCGGTTGTGTACTTTCAAATTCTAGCGCACTCGAGCCTGTTTCTCCATTCTTACCTACCCTACCTTTAATCATATACATTTAAGCCAAGCTAAGATACATGTGATGGTAGCTAGTTAGTGCTCGTACCTGTGATGCCTCCTCCAAACTGCATTGTAACCAGACTCTATCATTAAAACTATAAGTACTGTTTACTCAAGTAAACTTGTGTATGCACGCTAAAAGAGGTGATGCCCTAGCTTCTACCTAGGCAACATGACCAGTCATGTTTTTAAACAGTGTTACATAGTGTGTGACCACACTGCCATCTTGCTTTTTCAAGACAATCCTTTTTCAAAAAAGTATTTCAGCACTTAATATCTCCCTTCCTATGTTTTAATGTTTATAATTGTACTCTTTTTAAATCAGCTCATTTAATACTGCAACATGATACAAAAATTATGTTGAAACTTTGTTTTAAGAATTGACCTCAAACATGTTTTCTTGAACTCCTGTGAGGGTTAAGTATTGACAAAACAGTTTGAGGTGGTCACCTCAAAATCTTTAATTTGTATTATTCATCTCACTTTGGATTTGAACCCCATTTACACCCATATTCCCTCCACATATTCTTCTGCTCTATTCAATCCATTATTCTTGTGATCCTTTAACAGTGTATCAGCTTGGATTGGATATTAGCTAAGGCTGAGAGGACAACAGGAAATGCTTTTCCTGATGATATAGGTAGCTAAGATCACTAAGATTCACATCTAAATGTCTTAGTGTACATATAGTGGCAGCTCTGACAGCCTGATGCACCAGGATGTAGAAACAATATTGTGTCTTTGGTTATCATTTAAAGTCTGCTAGACATTGCCACCTATTGCCACATTTCTGGAAAACTCATTGTTATTTTACAAACGACAAAAGTCCTTCTTTTTAACTTTTTCAAGAATTATTGGCAGCAATGGGACATTTCCTTGAACATTTTTTCAAATTCATTTAAATGAATTGCAGAAGTTTAAAATCCTCACAAGCGTTCTCAGGAGTTAATCGCAGGAAGTCAGATTTCGCTGAACGCTGAATTCTTGTCTGAGATTCATCCAAAACTCTGAGCTCCTTCATAACTTTCTGTCTACTTCTATGTTATCTTTTGCAAATGTGCAGCCAAGATACTCTTGGTCATAGATCTCTTCATACAATCCATCAAAAAAATGTATCGGTCTTTGGCACCCTGCTGGCCTCTTCTCACCCAGATCTCTTTGTCCCCAATTCCCCGGGCTTAGGTTTGACGTCCCTTACTGCTCCAACCAGACCGGTTGATATCAAATGTCTCTTCGCCTCTATTTTCTCAACTCGGGACCTTATTTTCGTACTTTAGATTGACCTCTTTGATCCTCTCCTTTGTGTTGGAACCAAGATTATAGGAGCGGGGCGATGTAGGGGGAGAGAAGTTGCCAAGTGGCTGTCTGACGAGCTGCCTTTCCTGGGCTGCTCAAGCCTGAAAACTCGCCGTGCCATCCCCACTTCGGCCCGAGCCAGTCTATATGACTTATGGAGTTTGGGCCCCTCAACTGCCAATCCCACTTAGAGTGCAGTTTTCTGATAAACAAAAGCACATTCAAGCTTTAGCTTCTCATTTCACACTATGTGCTTTGGCTGGAGGCAATGCTTTCCTGGAGCCCCTGGCCTAGAGTCCAAAGAACAGCTCCAGTTGGCTTTCCCTTTCTTTTTCTTTTTTTAAGGGGGGGGGGGGGGGGGATGGAAGACGCCACATGTGGAGGATTAGGCCCAATTTTTCATCCTCCACGCTCTCTGCTCGCCCTCTACAACCAGAGCCATCACTGCCCAGGCCCATGGACATGTAGTTGTGCACATAAGCTTTTTTATTTCTACCTCCAACACACACCTGACTCTCTCTCCATCTCGGTCCCACCCTTATCCCCCCCTCCGGCTCTTTTAACCGTGCACAGGGATTGCAAACATACAATCTCTCTCTTTCTGCCCGCTCTCTCTTTCGCAGCTCAGATTTAAACTTTTAGTTTTGCGGGGGCGCGAATATCCCCGGCTATTGTAGGAGGAAGTAGTCCTGACTTTGACAAAAGCTGTACAGTTGTGATTCTGAATATACTTACAGTAAAGTTTGCGGTGTAAGCTGACACAGTTTTAATTCCATAAATTGTCTTCATTGTGTATTTGTAGATTTTCACAAACACCCGTGCCTGGCACCCATAGCATACATCAGCAGTGTACATATGGTGCTTCAATGGAGGAACCTGAGCCATTGACTGCAAATGTATTCCATTTCAGAAGTGTATAGCTTGAATACACTTAACCTGTTAAATGTGAGCGGCGCAGCAGATGGATCGAAGGATGAGAATAAGGTAAACATGATACTTAATGCTCTTTCTAATAGAATTGTCGGGGCTCAGATCTGAAGGCGAGTGGCACCCGTCAAGGCCCTTTGTCTCCAGCTCAGCAGAGATACCAGAGCGGTTATAAGTGATGCGTGTGAAACGCTAGCCGAGGCGCGTGATGACCCAGGGGCCTTGCCTGTTTCAGGGAACAGATGTGCCACCCACTCGCAACAGTTGTACCCTATACCACAACGGCCTTGTGGGAGACAGCGGGCTCGCTGCGGACCGAAGATGATACCTCACTTAACTAGCTCCCATGTTGGCTGCAGGGGAGGGTGCATCTCTCTGAGAGGAGGGAGAGGAAGGGAGAAACATGGAGGGGGCATGGAACAGCACACATATTTACAGGGTCAATATTTACCAAAAATGCTTCTTCGGAGCCAACACCTGCTGCATCTTTGTGTAAAGTCGAGAAGTTTCTGAAATTAATTCGGCTGATCCCTCTTGAAGATTTCATTAACTCCCCTCCCAATATGAACTTGGAAACTTGATCAAGTTATCAAGGCATTAAAGTGTGCCGTAGATTTTTCTCCCCGCTTATTATTTTTTACTCCGACAGCTCATTAAAGCAAATACAGCTAATAATGAACATTTTAAAGGCTCCTAGTACAGACTAATTTTCTTTATTATTTCTTAATCCTTAATGAAGAGTTTCATTTACACCATGCTTAGAAATCATGCATTTCAATGGACTGAAAGTTAATTCATTCCCTTGTAATGCAATAGTTAGTTTTAATTGCTTTTTAATGTATTCGGTTGACTGTAATATTGCAGAAAACTAACTTTGTGTTGCATTCATTTCATTTCCATTTTGGATTCACAGACATTATTTCAGAATCTTTAATGGCTCACTATGATATGCTTCATATTTGCTGGCTTCCCCTCGCAGTTTACTGCTCCCTTTTAAAGAGCAGAGCGATGGAAACATGCTATATTATGATAATTCTGTAAAATTCTGAAATATTATTCTTTAATAAAAGGATGTTTGAACTCACAGCTTGCTGTCAGATCAAGGCAGAGATATGTGTTGTGAGTGTTGGCACTGACAAGAATGAACTGTGACATCTAAATCAACAACTCGCAGAAGGACTTTGCCCCCAAATTCATTTGTCAATAGATTGAGTCAATATGGGTTGATCTGTGTGCAGCTCCTCAGCCTTCTGTCTATCCGTCAACACACAGAGGACAGTGTCTGGCTTGACGTCTGGCCATTAACTGCATTATCTGTGCGTCTGTTGTGTAAATGCATCAAAGATCGGGTGCAGTTTTTTTATATTTTTCGTTGCCTGTCCTGACGTCCCACTTGTTTAAGTGAATGAAACCCAATACGACATAAATGGCGTCCAAATTCAGTCTTTATAAGTGAGGTCTCGACTGATTTAATTATACTAAGTGGTAGGAAGCCACATGCGCCATCAAATATTAAAGTGGTAATCTGTGACAGTGTTGTTTGTATTTTCACTCTCTTCTGGTGTGCCCTCGCTGCTGCACAAACTTTATCTGTCAGTCGAACAAAGTGGGCGGGGCTTTGATGTCATTTAACTGTGGTTGTATTAAGGTCAGATGTCCTGCCAGTGGTGCTTCAGTTTTCTCAGTTACGGCAAAGCCAGTTCTTCCACGTAAACTTTACTAGCCATTTGACGGTGGGCTAAACAGTTATCTTGCACCCTTTTGTCCTCTTCATGTACCAAAAGTGTTGAGGTATTTTGCAGGATATTCTGGTCATTTTTCATCCTCACTTCTGAATGTGTTCAACTAGGCAGAAGTGCTAGACATGGTGCTTGAGATTGATACCAAGCACTGTGCCATCGGTCTTGTTCTTTGAGGTTTACAGTACACAAAATGGACTGGAACCACAACTTTGGTTGTTTCCTGAACACATAATGAATAGCTTTCTTTGATGACATGGACCGCACTCTGCCAGTGTCTGCACTTTAAACTGTTCCCTACCTCCCAGAGAACTAAGAACACATTTATTATAATTGTTTAACTCTACCCTATATGGCCGTCTGTAAGTGCAGTCTACTCTAGAGTTTTCAACAATCGTAATCTTGTCTAGTGGTTTTCCCATCTTCTTCACGTTTTACTTTTTGAACTTTTAGGTTAGGGTTGCTCAGGCGCTTCCAGAAATAATTATACTCAAATATTGATTGTAAGAACTATTTTTTCATCTTTTTAATTTGACAATGTATTAATTTAGAGTAAATATCACAGACTAATAATTAAAGGTGAGTTTGAACAATATGTAAATATTCTGAAATATAGGAAACTTATTGTAGTCCTACTTTCTTAAGATGTATATCGTATTATTAGCTCCATTTATTTACAATTCATTTCAGTTAAGATAGAATCATTTGGCAACAGTTTTTATAATTTTCAGGCAAACATTCTCCAG
Source organism: Gymnodraco acuticeps (assembly GCF_902827175.1). Taxonomy (NCBI): domain Eukaryota; kingdom Metazoa; phylum Chordata; class Actinopteri; order Perciformes; family Bathydraconidae; genus Gymnodraco; species Gymnodraco acuticeps. Next base: position 1,978,044 of record NW_022989977.1, read on the forward strand.
GTCCAGTAAATAACTTGTCTGTTTTTGCTCCCCTTTATTTGACTAAGTATCTTCAACTTGTATCAGTTGGTTGGACAAAATAAGTAATGTAGTCATATTGCATTTGATGTAATTGTGACTTTTGGAATTTGTTTTACCTTTTGACATTTCAGCCAACTTTTTATTGAAACTCTTAACATATTACAATGACAAAAATGCCCCAGTTTTTTGTGTCTTACCTACAAGATACAAATAATCCTGTATTTAAGCAATCGTGAAGCTCACAGATATAAAGCCAGAACCTACTGAAAAGACGATAAACTGGATGTTTTCAACGAGCACCCAAACACCGTTCACATTTGAGACAATAAATCATTAGTAACAACCATGGCATCTCTTTCCCTCTCATCCTTTCCGCTCCCCCCTACCCTCTTAATGCCAATCAGAGCAAGATGGGAAGATTCCTTCCAACTCTTGAGATCCAGCATGTGTTTCTCCCAGAGGGGAAAAATTAATTCCTCCTCCTCCTCGGCATCCTCCTCCTCCCTTTTCTCCGCCAAGGTGCAGCGTGCTCCCTCTCTTTTTCTTTCCCATCTGAAAGAATACAAGAGAATGAGAACCTCTCCTGAGGGGATCCAGCTTATATACTATTTCATCCGCATTTAAATCCTCTGATAAATGCGAATGTGAATGCTTTAGTGGGGAACTTGCGAAATAAAGAGAGATTATTTTCTGGAGATACTAATATTAGTCTTTTGGCATGGGGTAGAGTGAATACGACACCCGAGCGTGGGGAAGTCTATTGATGGTGATTTAATCTAGTGTAAGCATTGCTCGTTGTCAAAAGACTGGAATAAAAGGAAGAGGAATATGGGTTGTTTTTTATTTACATACCTGTGAGAATGATGATCCATTCAAATAGATGACTTATCAGGCCAGAACAGAACCTCCTTCTCCCCACAGGCGATGAAGAGGAAGAAAAATAAGTTAAGTCTCACATGATTCTGACTGAGAGCCGTTATATTGAAAGCTTTTGTTGGCAGGATGTCTATATGTCTCTATATACTGCACAGCACAACTTTTTAACTACCTTTAGTTGGCATTTTGTAACAAGTATCCCCATTGTTCCATCCTGTTAAGTTTTAAGTTCTTCAAGCATTTTTGTCTCCTGTGTTTTGATCATTCAGGTACCGAGCAGCCCTTTTTCTTTCCCACTCCGATGCGAGGAAAAGCAACAAACAAATCCTTAAGACACCCATAATAATCTACGTATTTATTATGTGCTCATTGTTCCAGGACTGACATTTCTAGCAGCTTCTGTACGAGGAGACGTGAAGGTTTTCGTCACAAATATTCCTTTCAGGATCCGTTAGGCCTTGCTTGTCATCTGGATGAAAAGGAATCGCAGGGATTTTTGTGCTTGCCCTTAATCCCACTAACTGATGCTGGGAGTGCAAATCAAATCCAATTATAGGCAATGTGGGCCTTCAGCCTCTTTGAGGAACGATATTGGAGACTGATGGTTATCTAATGTTTTTTCCCCCCCCTCTGCTTTGAAATAACCAACAGTCAGTGAGGTCATGGGAGTAGATCTGATACCTCGAAGGACCCCAATTGAGATGATTTTGCATGTTCCACTTCATTTTCTTCTCTTTTTATATAAAGATTATTAGACCACCAAAGGCTTTTACATGTCAAAAGACGCACTCATGCTAAATAAAGGGTTCAAGTGGTACTCTTCTTCAAATTCACATTTCTACATTGATAAATGCAAGTGAAAAAAGCACGTATTATATAATCACTCGCAGGATATTTTCTAAATGTATTAATGTAGGCTGCACAATCTGACAGTGGAGGAAAAAGTATTCAATTTGTAAACTTAAGTAAAAGTATCAATGAAACATGGTAAAAATACTTACAAGTCCAATTGCTAGATAAGTATAATTTTCTATTAAAAATGTTTTAAATCAATATTGTGAATGTATATAGTTGCACTAACTTCATTATTATTAACTTCATCTGTAATTTAATCTAAAAGAGTATCACGTTTTATAAACTGATATGTTCGTATGTAATAAAAAACTGGCACTGTAAAAAAATTATCGTTTAAAACAAATGTAGGAGTAGACATATTAACTTATTCTAGGGGAGTGATAGCACCTCAACATTGTAAATGTGCTTCCGACCACTGGTTGCCGAGATGTTAAATATGCTCATTTGTGATTGGACTATTGTTGATTTCAGTCTTTTGAATCACTTCAACCAATTCAGATTCTCTAGAACAATTCAAACCAGAGATTACCAGTTCATCTGCCAGGTTTTCTGATAGAGGGCCATGAGCAAGAGACTGTGTCGTGTTGTATTCAGAACTGGGCAGCATCCCGTGAAACGGTGAGAGAGTAAAGCTGGGTGTCACTGAATATTAAACAACTTTCCCTTGAAGCATTAAGGTCAAACATCGAAATACAACATGAGCCAATAAGAAGAAATCTTTAGGGTGAAAAGTCCTGAAATACAGATTTTGGATCGACTAATTCAAACTCATATCTTTCGTAAGCCTAGCTTTGGAGAGCATGGTTAAGAATGTCCCTGTTAAAACTAATCTATACGATTACAAAATATCTCAACTAAATAAACTACGATTATTCAAATCCCTCGTGGTGTAATCGCACCCAAGTGCCACCATGTCATCTCAACTGAACGTGTTTTGCATTCATCTGCCTCTTTCTTACCGACTCTCCCAGACATCATGTAAATAAACCTTCCTGTGGTGTGGAACGGTGTAAACTTCAGAATGTGGTGCTTATTTTTGTTCATTAAAATATTAATCACAGATTAAGCCCCTTAATACCCAATGGATTGCCATTTTAGAAAACAAATACAATAGTTCCCCCACTCTTTTCTTTTCGGAAACCTCCTGGCATCTCAGGAATCAGCCGCATGTTTTGGTGCTGAAAGAAAGACAGGAAAGGATAGAACTGTAATCCCCATCAATGCACTTTAGAAACCACCTTCTTGCTAAAATGTGTGACTAATGGGCACAAATCTGCGGCTTTAGAAGCTGTCAGCGAGGACTGCCTAGGCCGTTGTTCCACTATTCACCGCATAAACGTAATAAACCCGTCCCGTTTGTTTTTGCCATTGCTCAAGCCTTTTTGTCTCTGCTCAGAGCAAATGTACCTTGAGGTCTTGTGTAGGGTTTCTCTTTTCAAGCTGCAGCTCTTCTTTTTTTGCTTTCCTCCTCCCGCCCGGTCTGTTTGCTGCTTCGTGGTGCCGTAATGACATTAAAACACGAACACTTAAAGGGCTTTTGGTGAGAGCGGCATTGTCTGCTGTGAAGGCTTCCAAAAAGAGGCTTTTATTTTGTGGTGGGATTTAATGCCAGTGTGTGTTACCTGATAACATTAAGGCAGAGCAGGGAAGCAGGAATATTCCCTGACTGGCAAAGCTTCAAGAATATTGACCACCAACAGAATTGCAGCTGATGTGGCCATGTATATTCATGTGCTCAGAACGGCCTGATTATAGCTATTACAGAATTACATCCGAGACAGCAAAATTCATTAGCCCTGATTTTTCTTTATCTAGCGTCAGTCTGCAGGGGTGACTTCCTGGAGCTGTGCTAGAAAATGTAGCTATTTCTCATCCTGGTGCGCAGAGAAAGTTTAAAAAATATATGTCCATTTCTCAGTTTCTACAGCTTCTTCTATATGATAGAAAAATATATATTTAGTGGAAGCTTTAGTCTAAAATGTATAAAAGGTGAGGCCTTGCACATCAATACTGAATAAATCCCAAAAGTTCCATCAGATTATATCCAGTTTTTTTTTTACCCCGGCAGGTGAGATTTAGTGGATCCAAATCAATTTATGTTGTTGTTTTCGCAATGGCGGTTAAATACACTTTGGGAAATGAGGTGAATGAAACCTATAAAATGAAGTTTGCTTCCAGCTGAATAGTTAATTCAGTACATCCTGAAAAAAATTAAACCCCCTCCCCTCGCTGCCGTATGTGAGGGAGAAATAATGACAGTGTTTCGCCGTTGTTTGATCATCCTTAGCAAATTTGAATGCCAAATTTGTTTTGCAGGTGTTGCTCATGGAATAATTGAGCTGCATAATGTGGATAAGGTGTTGCTACCATACTACACTTAATACGCATTTTAAGCACCAAAACAGCTCCAGCCGGTACAGGAGCCTGAAATCATTACAAGTTTAGTTTTGGAACAAAACAAAGTTTGTCTTTATAAGGGAAAACAAGATAAGATTAGAAAGACAAAGATATAATAATCAACCAATTTAACTATACACCGAAGACATTAAAAAGTGACCTACACTGACATAGTTGGTTAGTTTAGTATACCTTCTTACATAAAACATGACATTGTAACTACGTACATTGTCTTCTATATAACACGTCATGCAGTTGAAGAATCAACATAACTTAAGGACATTCTTTTAATTGATGTCTTTAAGGATAAAATACTTACATTTTCCATAACAGGAAGTCAGAAAAATCAGCTTGAACATACTTAGATTTCACTTCTTTCTCTGTGACTGACAGCCTACCTGAACCTCTCAGAACAAACCTTACGTGATAAACCCCACCCATTGGTTACACCAGGGAAATAAAATAAATGCAAAAAGGAAAATCCAGTCTCTTTCTTAACAAGGTCTGGCTTGCAGTGTGAACATAGCTACTTTAAGTAGACTGCTGAGTGACTTCACCACAGCTTACCGTAGTATAGGTATAGTGGAGATATGTACACAGCAGAATCAGTCTGCTCTGGTGTCTTGGGTGCATTGTGCTCCTCCTCTTGTCTTCCCAGGCAGAAGCTCTATAAACACACTGAGCCACATGTAAATACACACATGTGCACATGCACACACACACTCAAGAGACAATAGCTATTACCAGGCACACCTGGGTTCCCGCCTGCGCCATCCTCCTAATATCTTTTAAATCTTCACATAAGGTATGCCTTCCATAGGGCTTACAATACCATTTGCTCTAATAAATTCTTTTGGCAGCGCTGAGTGCAAGCTGCTTCTCCAAGGCCCCAGGAGGAACATGGAGAGGAGCAGGAAGGGAGAGGCAGCGCAAAATATGAGGATAAATAGTGGGGAATCCTCCAGGACCCCAGCCCTGGTAATCAACATTCTTCCAACTGGAAACATTTTCCAATTCTTCATCTTCATTTAGCTTCCTTACCTAGTAATTCTAAGCAGCGGGTAGCAATAATTTGCACTGACGCCTGAATCGAAAAAGCAGGAAGGGTCCAAATTGAAGGTTTTGGAAGGATAAAGGGAGTGGAGAAAAAAAAAAGACAATGAGAGGAGTGATGTGATAAGCAAATGAAATTAATGACGGCGAGTGTTTGTCTAGTCAAGAAGGGAAGGAGCACGGTGTCGGGTACCATGTTAAACACTCCTCACATGGTAAAGTAGCTAATCCAGGCTCCCTCCATCTCAAGCCTCTGTGTGATTACAGCGAACAGTCTCCTCATCGTGAACGCCGTGGAGCAGAGCGGCGGCCCTAGTTACCTCTCCAACAAGAGGCTCATTAAGAGCGAGAAAGAGTCAGGCAAAGAGAGAGAGATAGAGAAGAAGGGAGGGGGGGAAAAACCGATTTTTAAATGTTGACTAATAGAAGAGCTCTAAGGTATTTATTTCTTATTGTTTCCCTGCAAAGTCATTATGCCACACTGGAGGTTCTTCTTTCCGCTCCCCGGCAGAGAGCAAGAGACTGAAGTACAGAGGATGCGTGTGTGTGTGTGTGTGTGTGTCACCCTCCTTCACTCCTACTCTACTTAAAGAGAGAAGGTGATGGCTTGAGGCGAGCCTGTATCTCCAACTCTGAGATGCACTTCTATTGTGGCTCTTTGCTGCTGCAGCATATGAACTGTCACTTTCTATGTTAAATTATAGATTGCCTCTCCTAATTCCCAGCCTGATATTGTTGGCAGTGGGCAGGACGATGCGGACAGGCAGCATCTGTTAGAACCACCGATGAAGGCCAAAAAAAAAATCGCTTTCTCTGCACCCCTTCGTCATCCGCTCTGACAATGGCCGCTTCACCTGATGTCCTGCAGCCCTCAGAGCAAACTGCATATTATCTTTATCAAAGGCACAAATACATTCCTGAAGAAGAGAATCGTTTTATCTTCATTAAAAAAGTAATTTAAAGAAACGTTTTGTATGTGTTTTTCACCAACTTTGACATTTCATTATTCTGTAACTTAACACCAGCTGCCTGATTGAGCTTCAGCTCCCCTGCTGAAAATACTTCCAGGTTAAATAGTTTAATGGTAATTATAGTAAAGCAGCACCGTAAAATCTAATATTACATCGTCTAAATACAGTTTTATCAGTTCTCAATTGTCTTAACAATAGTTTAATTGTCAGCTCTGCCGCCCACACAATAGTTGGGCAAAGACAAAACCCACTAATGGCTCAGCAAAGAAGAAGATGAATACAATTAAAAGACACCTGCACACCTCTTCTTCTCTATTTGAATAGATTGCTTTGTTAATTTTGGAAGCAAGTTCAGTCATTACAGAGAACACCTACTGTCCCCTAAGCTTCAGTTTAAAGCATTTAAACATTTATCAGCACAATAGCCTATTCAATTACACTGATAACAAATGCAAAGTAGTGCATCTGTTGCTTCAAACTTTGGAAATACCTTATTCAAAAAAATGTAACTTGACATTATGGAAGGATTTCTGAAACTTAATCTGAATTAATTTCCTTCAGTGTACGCCTGAGTCTGCCGTCATTAATCAGTCTGTTAATAGTGTGTGCAGTTAATTGTGGAGAGGCGCCCTCGACTGAAATAATCACTTTGACTTTTTAGAGCGTCAAAGCCAAAGGTCAAAGGTGTTTCTGAGGATAAACACTGCGAGGGGTTTAGGAAGACGTGACTACTCAGAGAAAACAGCATACTAGCGAAGCATGATGGGAAAGGGTTGCCTATAGTTACAATATTGTTTTTGACTTGAGTATATTTGAATATATTAAATACAATTATTTTATTTCATGGCAATTCAAACTGGTTCAAAGTTGATTCTAAAATGTGTCATATTTCACAGTTTTTAACTTGTTTTGTACATTCAATATTAACACACTTTTATTCTTTTCATAAAAATTCACAATGCATTTATATAAAATGCACACTTTCATAACATTCAAAGCGCTTCAAATAATTCCCCAGTTTACTTTCATTTGCTTTACGTACCTGATGGGTGGAGTTAACCAAGGCGATATGAAACTTTAATGATCTCTCGTGTAGCCGCAGCGCAGAAACAAGAATGCAGGAGAGGGAGAAAAACAGAATATGAAAATAAAAAAAGGAGTCAGGACAAACGCGTGCAGCCGACAAATTCAAGGCATGTTTAGCAGAATGGATATGTGGGAAGACTGGGTGACAGCATGAATAACTTACATGCATGGATTGACTTACAGTTGCTGTTACAGATGGTACAAAATTCATTGCTCACTAAAGTATATATTATTAAATGTAAAGAGGTGTATTACATTTTTTATGCACAATAACGATTACAAATATCCTTATAAATTAACCTTTGAAACAACTTGCAAAATAATGATGTTTGAATCCAATTGAAAGACAGCTTTGAATAGAGAAAACTATTTTGTACTTGTCTTTTTGCACTCAATTTTTCACTTGTCCTCTAATACATTTTGGGGCTTTGAATATGTCCTGCTTATCCATAAAAATGAAATTGAGACTCAGTGTGTGATCGCTGAGTTTTAGGAGATATTAGTTTGCCTCCTTCCTCTGTGTAAAAAGATCTGTGCATCCTCTGGTTTTTTACACGACACCTCCTGGTAGAGACCGAGGCTGCAGCTCTGAGGCACACACTCACACAGTATGGGCTGCTGTGTGTGTGTGTAGAGAGAGTTTTTGTGAATGCGTGAGGGTCCATGTGTGTACATATGTTGGCAGTGTCTGTTTGTATCTTTAAGAGGGATACAACAAGGCGGTGTGTGTTTGAAGACACGTGTGTGTGTGTGAGTGTGTGTGCATATATACATACCCCCACTTAGGAAAGCCAACCACCCTCAGTGTCTCCAATGGCTTAGGGCCCTTTTCTCTCTCCCATGGGGGCCCTTGATTGAAGCCAGAATTCCTCCACGTGTGTGTGTGTGTGTGTGTGTGTGTGTGTGTGTTTGTTTGCGTGTGTGAGAGTGTCGGCCTCGCTGGGATTGCATGAGACAAAAGAGATGCACTTGCCAGCAGCTGTGGAGAAGACAGCAGCATCCCCACCCCACCTAAAGCACCCCATTGGTTCCTCCTTCCACTCCCAGCCTCCCTCGGTCCAGTTAGGCAACTGGATCGGCGATGGCGTTCGCTCAGGAGAAGAAAAGGCCCCTCGGGAGGCTGGAAAGTGAATAAAGGAACACGCAGAAAGAGAAAATAAGCATTTTTCATGCTTTTTTGTGTTTAATGCCATTTCCAAAAATAATGTGGGCCTCAGAAAACAGAAGGTAAAGATTTATAAGAAAAAAACATGCATACACATACATGTCCGCACGCAGATACACACAGCACACACACACGGCACATACACAAAGTGCCAGTTTGGGGTGGGTTGTTGTGAATACCTGATTCTTCCCCCTCTTTTTTTTCTCCTCATCTCCCTTTAAAAATCTGCAAATCCATTTGCTAAACAGCTGCACCTCTGTAGTGCACAGATAACAACCTGGGCCAGGCTGGCTTTGCGGCAGCGAGTGGAGGCAGATAGGCCCAAATCTCTGGCCCTTTTTTCAAAAATGCTAATGACGAAGGAACCACTTCCCTGGCCAAAAAAAAAAAAAAAAAAGAAGAGAGATGGAAAGAGAGGGAGTGAGGCAGAGAGAAGGCTCTTGTAGATCTGTCAATTGCTATTTTGACAGATATTTGCTTGTAAGTAGTACACACAACACTTGTTCCCCGTGTCTTATCTGGTGCTGTGCAGAACACTGACCTACATTACATCAAGCACAATATGATGCACAAACATGCTCTGTTCAATAGCTTGCTTTTTTTCTGTTGTTGTTGTTTGTTTTATTTTTCTCACTCCCCCTCTTCTCTCTTTTTCACCTTAAAAACAGATGGATTCAAATGAAATGGCTGCAAATCCTATGAACAGAAGGTATTCTTTCTCAAATAAAACCTTGTGGCTTAAAGGGAGAATCTTCAGACCATCTCCGGATGTTTGATTGCTCCTCAAAGGCCTCAGCAACTGCACTCAGTGGAGGAGAGTAAATATTGGAAATATTGCCACAGCTGCTCGTTCACTCCGTCTCTATCTCTCCCTCTTTGCCTCCAAACAAATTCTCATTGACACACACTCACCCAACACATGCAAACAATGGCACAGAATGCATACTGGATAGATAATTATTTTGTTACCACATTAACAGGTAATTACTTTTTTCAGACCAGCTTCTTCCACAGAGGTCAGAGTTCAGCAGCCCTGGAGCTGGAAGAACTTTAGTGTCTCACCGAAACACACTTCAGTAAAATGGATGATTTCCAACGTTTTAAATGTAAGTGCATTAGTTGACAGATTGGCAATCTAATCACCAGGGGCTGCATTATATAAACTACGAATCTCTTTATTTGTTTGGCAACCATGGAAGTGTGAGTTATTACCTGATTCAAAACTTTATAATTAGTCGAGAATTTCAACTTTAAAAAAACAAAGCAATACAAGGTCCAACTTACTTTTTGTTTATAAATCTCTCAACAACATCTCATGGACTTCGTCAGCCCATGGAGTCACATAGTGGTTACCACATGTATGGAAATACAGTTATTGTGTTGAGACATTGATAGCTTTTCAAATGAACCCTCACGCTTAAGAATTGTATTTTATCAGGAGCTAGAGTCTACTAATGCCAGTCTACAATAGTCGATGTTCAAATGTCAATTTTTGTATCCAGAGCACACAAACATCAGCTTGCTAGTCCTAAATGATCTTTAACTAAAGCATACAAATCGATTACTTGACCTATGCATACTTAAAGGGATAGTGGAAATGGAACCTCAAATAGTTTCGTTTTAACTTATATACAAGCATAATTACGTACCAAAACAATCACACCTGATTAAAAAAATATAATAATTGCCTTACGCATGTTAGAAGCACTTTATTGCAGCTTCCCCGAAGTTTTTTAGAAACGAAATGTTCGACTCAGCCAAACCGGAAGTGACGAAAACTCAGGAAGACGATACGATAACAAACCATGGCGTCTATGCAGAATGAACGTGGAAGGGCAAATATACCAGACAAAGAAGAAGGATTGTACGCGGTATCCAGTGATGATAGCGAGTCAGAAACATCCTCTCGGCTTTCCTACGAAAATGTCGTTTTAGGAACTGAATCTGAATCCGGTTCAGTAAGCGACGATGGTGACAATATTGAGCCAGAAGATGGACCATTACGTCCTTATTTGTTCGAGCCCGAGCCCGAGGTGATGGTTCACAGCATGGGCAATGGCGAGGATGACCAGGACCAGGCGCCAGATGATGCACCCCTACGCACAAATAATCTTGACTGGTAGGTCCCTAAGTATAGCTCACGCATCTTAAGATCACCTGTAGCCTTTACAAATATTAATCATTGTTAACCAGTTAAGCCCGAAGGTCCCCCCAGTGGACCCCTCCCACAGTTTTTTTTTCTCTCACATGTCTCAGGGCTTCTTAACATTTATGAAACTATTAATGTTTCATACCCTTTTAAAGGTAAGAAACTCCGCTAACTGACAATAAGAACAATTGTTAGCTAGAAAAAACACAAGAGTAATACCAAGCCTTTGAATTAGCATTGAGCGAAACAATGCTAACTAATGCTAACGCTTTTTTACACACAACACACGGTAGAAATGCCCTTATTACTATCTTAACTGCACAAACAAGATATATGATTTAAAGCTGAGACTCCACAGGTGTAATGTCATCACTGTAAGACCTCGAATTCCTGGAGCTATCAGCCAGAAAAGAGAAAGTAAACAACATCCGGTTCCAAAAATATTACAATAATTACGTCTTACCTTTTTTGATTTGAGATCAAAAGTTGTGTTCAACGGAATAAAAACGCATCTCAAGGTTAATCCAATGTCGTTGTGTCACGTAAATTTTTTTACTGATAATCAATCATCATATTCTCGAAACAATCGTCAGTACAATGACGGGAGCACACGACTGCCGAATTACTCGTCAGCTTCGGCTCCGTGAAGTTTGCCCGTGTTATCTGAACAAATTTCACCCACTGACGACGAATGGCTGGGTTTCTTGGAAACGCATGCGTCGATACGCCATTCTCTGCATTTGCTGTCGCACTACAGCCATACAAAACACATCTATTCACCATAATAAAGGTCGGCTATTCACATGCAAATGCTATTGAATGTCCGCCATTGTTTGTGCCCGTCTTCCTATGCTCTCGTCATCACCCGAAGATTCCCGAAGTATTTCGTTTCATTGAGAGGGCGCAGTAAAATTGAAAATAAAATGAAACTAGGCGCATGAAATTAAAAAAAATTGTTTATTATGCTTATTTTTAATAAAAATACATAAGTTAAACCCAAAATTCGCGGATTTCCACTATCCCTTTTAACAATGGCCTTTTGGATGTATTCTATAGGGTGTTTCAATTTCCTTGGATTGGCCTCAGGTTGATTAGCTTGATCTGTAACACCTGTCCTTGTAAATGGCTTCCTGGTGACTGTTGTTCTCATTCTGAAGAGTCAATCTTTATATCTTGAAATGAATGAATCAGAGCTACGAGTCTTTCTTTTGTAATAATAATAATAATTCCTTACATTTATTATAGCGCTTTTTCAATGACTCAAAGCGCTTTACATATACACACATTACACATATATCATACATGCAATGGTCAGATACTGTGGACAATACCCACAGGAGCAAGTTCAGGTGAAGTGTCTTGCCCAAGGACACACCGGCTTTACAGACACAGCAGCGGCGGGTTTCACTTGCACAGTGCACTGCGCCACACCGTCCATCTTCACGCCTCGAGGTCATCGAGGCGCTTTTACAAGTACACATTGATATCATACATGTACTGTGGACAATACCCACAGGAGCAAATCCGGGTGAAGTGTCTTGCCCAAGGACACAACGGCCTGACGCAGTGGCGGCAGGAGCGGGTTTCGAACTGGAGTTCCCCAGCACTCCCCCTTGATCTGATGATCGGATGCACAGACCACTGCGCCACCCGTCCCCTTTTGTGTGTCTTGTAGCCTACCAGTGCATACTTCAGGCACTGTTGTAGTACATATTTGTCTGACAACTAACAAACTTCTTCTGACTGCGCTTAAGGAGTCAATATATCGTCAGGTAAAGGCTAACTCATCAACTCTCCAATTCAATTTCTATCTTAGAAACAGTTGATTGATCTGACCCAGATTTCTCAAGCCAGTTAGGATTCGCCATGCTATCGTTTCGTTGCAAGTATCTTTGGTCAAGTCTCTTGTTTTAGCAGCATGAAAATGTAGTGTCTCACAAGTAAAAAGAGCATTTTCGGCAGCTTCAGCTGTATTACCGCCACCTTCTCATATTAAATGATGGCAAAGTTGCTGGTTGGTGAGTATCCGTTTATGTCAGATGATAACTCAAATGATTATCTTGTAGTACTTATAGTAAACATGAAATCGAGAATAGAAAATAGTGTGAATTTCACCTGGTTCATGTTTTCACTCATGATACGTGACTATTGTCCCTCATCAGTTTGAAAGAAATAAAACATTTGCTGTCAAGAAAACAACCACGTTAGCCAAGTAAAGCCACTGAACAGAAAACCTCTAATTTACTATTTATAAATTGTACAAATAATTCGCTTGGAAGATTAATAACAATGTGACCACACGATCATCCATAACCAGCTATTATCTCCCATCACTTGAAGTTTTTATCCTCAAAAAGATAATTACATGTTCTCTTTTCACTGTAATTGTCATTTCACTTAATTGTGTTTTGATATATTGTAGAATGTATAGTTTATTCCCGCCCCCCGATCCATCTTGCATAATTAGATTATGTGTCTTAGATTCGATGCCCTTTGGGATTTGACCCTACTTTATTTTGACTGGCAGGTGTGTTACGAGGCAGCAGCAGTGGGAGGTTCGCCTCTGCACGGCCCCAAGAAAGGTGTATGTTTGTGTCTATATCAAAGTGTGCATGCAAGTCTGTTAAAGTTCTATATAAAGTTTGTGTAGAAGCTAAAGTGAAAGCAGGAATCATGTTAAACTCATTGACTGTGAAAACGTCAGCAACATTAGTCCTTATAGCACTGTTGTGATGATTGAGGTACAGTAAAGGCAATCATCAATCATTTGTATTTGAGAGGTTTACCTTAACAGCCACCTGGACTGAATGTAGTCTTGCATTTAAAAAAAATACAGAGAATATGCCGTATGATTGTACAATATTACCTCCCTTTCTGCTTTAAATGTTTATATGAATCAGCCTTATCAAGTAGTCCACAAAAGAACATGCTGGCCTCATTCAGTACAATAGGCCTTAATGCTGCATTTTAGAGAGGCCGTCGCTGCGTACAGCCCAGAGAAAGCAGGCAAGACAGAGTAAACAGTTTGTTCCTGTGAACAGCTCGATGCCAATCAGCGATTAATGAGGCGATGCTGGAACCACCGGCTGAGAGAAGTTAAACTGAGCTGAATTAAGGAGCAATATCATCCCTCATGCAGGTGCTCGCCGAACGAATAACTGCTTTAATTACTGTTATTCAATCATTTGCTTTTTTTCCCGCCGCATCCAAATACCACTCTGGTATTATCTCTTTTTCTTGTCAATTTACAAATGCCTATCAGAGACATCCTACCTACATGTTTTGCTCACGGCGCTAAAGCATATGTGACCCCTCAGAGAAAAAGAAAAAAAAGCAAGCATCTCGCCGTCTTGAAGTGTGTATTGTAGAAGAAAGAAACGCTCAATAGCAAGGTGCAGTTTGCAGAGTCCCTCTGTTTGAATGGGTCCTTATCTTGGTTTACATACTCAGGGTGGAGAGGTTTGTGGGTGCCTTTGATGGGAAACATCTGTGTGTGATATGGGGGCTCGTCAGAGATGGGGGAGGAACAAGTAGGCGTCTTTGCACCTGCTTCGGTACACTGCTCCACAATGCTTATTATTTCTGCTGGAGGTGCCTCACGTTGTTTGTGCCGCCACAGACTGTCAACATGAGGCGTGTTATATACTTTACATGGAGAATACAATGCTTGTCAACTTTAATGGCATGTGTAAATAGTATATCAATGTCAAAGTCAGTTCTAAATGGTAAAAGGACTGCATGTATATAGCAGATAAAGAGTTTGATCAGGTTTGAATGTGTCATGTTATTCAGCATACTCTATTTGTGTGCATATGTAACAGAATCCACCTATTGCTAAAGTAACACATTTGCACTTTGTAAATTCCAAGAAAACATCTCCTTTGCTGCTCAGTCCAGCTGATGACCACCAAGGTGTGAAGGCCATGCAAGATTGACAGTTTACTAATACATACAGTGGGCCAATGCCAATATGAGCTATTATTGAACGTAAGTGTGAATACATTAAAGCAAAGCTGCTGATTGACCATACTTTTACTGACATACTGTAACCCGGCATCTTTTGCCCCATCAAAACTGACATGTATTCATTATGTTCTTTCGTGGGAGAAAAAGCTTTGAAACGCCATTACATCATTGTCATTGTCATCACATCTGTTAGTAAATAGAAAAACAGGAACAAATAACCTTGAATGGGGCACCAACCTGGAGGCGGGAATGACAGCACAATAATGTAGTCTCATAAAATAGTCTCATAAATTATCCTAGACTATACAGACTTTTTTATTGATTGGGATAAACCCCTTGAGATGCACCATCTCGTTTTCAAGGGGGTCCCGACAATAGCAACAACTTACAGACATACATAAACAAAAAGACAACATTCAAAACATGACACACAAGACAAACCACATCTGTTAAGTGAAATTCAAGCAATGCACACAATCATTACAATTTGAGACAGTCAAGCAAATCAGTTTCATCAATATCAGTTTCATTAATAACAAGTACAGACCAGTTGAAAGTGAGATGATAATGCATGTTTAAACATACCCAATGATGCAAAAGATCTAATAGCAGCAGGTAAAGTATTCCAGTCAGTTGGGGCTTTGAACATGAACGCTCTTCTGCCAATCCATTTTTTTGCAGAGGGGACAGAGAAATAAATCTGAACAGAATGTCTAACTTGATGATTTGGTGAGTAAGGTACAACATGCTGCTTTAAATAAGGGGGATAGTTAAGATAAATGCATTTAAGTATCAGCTGAAGCCAATGCGTGTGTCTTCTTACATTTAAAGAAGGCCATTTAAGTTGGTTATACATTGTGCAGTGATGTGTACGAAAAGGACAACCAAGAACAAATCACTATTAATTTGGAACACTATAATAATTGAATTAATACATATGAAATACCAGATCAATAGCTAAAGTTGGAAGGATCAATGGATTTCTTTCATCATAGATTGGCAGCAGTCACTCTTGTACAACATAACACAGACCATATTTTTCTTCCATAAAATAAATGATATCCAGATGATAACAGATGCAAAAACACAATATTCACAATTTCTAACTAGAGTAAGCTTTGTTAGCTTAGCAGGCCATCACCATAGTGAAGGATTTTGCCACTTAAGAGAACTATAGTGCTGAAAGGAGAATGACTGGAGGACTTTTTATATTTCAAGGCATGTTTATCGTAACAACTTTACAAGGTGATAATATGTAATGATATCTATAGCTTTTTGTGCTGTCCCCAAGTGGCCGAAAATATATTAATACAGCTTCTTTTTTTTAAAGAATAGGGCCCAGTCAAAGAATGCTTTAACCACGGCAATCAACCCAAGTACTTAGAAGAGGAGAACTCAAAACCTTCATCCATTTTTGTATCTTCTTTTGGCTGATGTGGTCAATAATAGTCTGGGCTATAAATGCTTTTTCCTACATCGATTCTGAACCCACTAGCAGTCCCATTGTTTCTATAGTTACTCACAGCCTGACTGATTTATGAGAGTGATTTAACGATGCTTTACCTGTCAAGTTGAACCTGTTTAAGGTATTAAGACATATAGAAACGTTATGTCAACCAATTAGAAGTGGATGGCAAAGGTATGTATTTACAAGTAATTACTGCTTAGCAAACACATTTAAACAATGTGAGTAAACTCTATATCTCTGTATTATTACGTTGACCTTTTTGACGTGGAGAGAAAATGAATGCGGCCTGCAGTCTCTGGGGAGAGCAGGGGAGGCAGCCGGAGCACAATGGCACCGTAGGATTTGAGAGGATTGACACAAAACAAACGAGGTGATTTCCCTTAGAGTCAGAGGAGGGATCTATCTCTGTAGAGCTGCACACTGACAAGTGCCGGTCCCCGGGGACGACAAATAGAGATGTTACCGCTCCACAGGGAACCAGGCGGCTTCCCTCCTTCATGTTACTAAACATTCAACACATTGAGCAAAGGAAGGAGGAATCTGAAGAGACTGAAAGGCATGTTTTACTTTGTGTTTAAACATAACAATTAAATAATTATTTTAATTTGACAATTACATCAGATAAAAAAAGTAATGTTTCGTTGAAGGCGTATTCTTCATTTGTTGGAGGGAAAGATTGATTATATTGTTTGTTTGCGAGAATTTTGTTGTAATGACTTCCAATATTTACCAAATGTGTACCCGGGCTTTAACGGGGGAACATCCTTGTTCATCATTGGGCTGTTACTGGCATGAAATTGAAAGAAGATTGAAGAGGTTATTTCTGTGAAAATGTCACAGATGAACAATTTATTAAGGATGCATTTTGTGTGATGTATCCACAAAACTGCAGCCAGAGGAAACCGTGTAAATGTTTAAACCCAAGAAAGCATGCACTGTGACATTATTACATGGCGGACGGCATGCCCATGATTGTTTACTTCACCTCTTTGGTGTGTGCAGTCGCCTGGTAGGAAGTTGAATATATCCAACACCAACATGTAATCTAGTTAAAAAGAGAAATCATTAGTGACTCAGCTGGTTTGGGGATGTGATGCTCTCTCCTTGTTAGTGCCCCACTTTGTGCTTAAAGCTGATAAGAGAGGTATGTTTGCAGGTCAATTCGTGCCAAGAGTAGCTTTCCAGCATCCATCAATTCAACACTTGATCGACGCAGTCTGGATCTAACTGGTTTCCTCCCGAGCTGGCACCAGAGTCGTTCTCTATGACGTGATCTGTCTTTTTGAGACCCTGATGATTTTCCTTTTGGCCTCCAGCCCAACAACACATCCTCCCAGGTGGGCAGGGGGACACGCCCAGCTCTCTCACCAGGGCGTCACCGCATCTCTGAGCTAACAAAGCCCTCTGACTCCTTCATCCCCCCGGAGAATATCTTTCTGTTTCTCTACTCGGTAGCAGAGGACCGAGGAACACAGGCCCGCTGTGCGCCTCCCTGTGTGATCCACAGACAATCACACAATGGCTTCCCCTGTTGTTGTCACTGCATCTTGTTCTGTCTTGGCAACATTCATCTGTAGACATTTTCTCATTGTTGCTTTCGTCTATTGTTTATGGTCAATTTTGCTAAATGAATGTTTATTCTTCTTCTTACTGACAATTGAAAAACTATTTATTTTCCTCATTTTGTAACTTTTTTATGATGATGGCTTGTTTGTTGAAAATAATTTAAATGTACAATGAAGAATCTTTGTTTCTCAAATTATAAACGCTATTTAGAAAATGTCATCTTGTCTTTAATGCTTCGTTGGATGACTTGATGGCTGGTGCTTGAATTTAGCAAGTCTCTTGGCAACAATGCTTAGTCTTGACAACTTTCATTAAAACGCAAAGGTGTATTCAACAAACATCTTTGTCGAGAACAAAACATCACTAATATTCTGGGCAAAAAACATGTTTGATCTGAGCATGAAGTTGCAGTTAACTTTTTAAATATCAACTTACTAAAGTCCCCTCCCTAACAGACATTTATTTTTCTAATTGTTGCTCAACCTGTTTGTTTGAGCTTTACTTTTTAGAAGGGTGTCAATGCAGACTTTGACACATTGTCGTTTTGACAATAATAAGCTGAAGGGGCTCACCTTAAATCTTTGTTTAAGACATGTATACCTCAAGCATGACTTTGTGATATCAAAGTAGTTTGGAAGCTTATCATGGTCCAATATGCAAGTTACACAGTGTGATGTAGAACTGTAAAAACACCCTGGTACACTTCAACAGAGTAAGGAAATGTTTGTGTCCAACAGCCTCAATCTGGAGGGAAACAAAAGATGTTTCGTTGTTAAACAAAGTTATTTAACCTTTTTGTGGAGAAAACACATATGACACATATATGAATGTAGATGAATTACTTTTTGGAAACAAAACCCAGAAACAAACCGCTTTTACTTTCACTCAGCAGTTGCCCCACTGACAAAGAAAGGGTTTTTCCACTAAGGCATTTACAGGGTCAGTTTTGAAGTGTTTCCAAACCATTTTTCTGCCGCTTCCACTGCAGAGGCACTGGCACTTGGCTCAAGAATTGGTTCAAACTGGGCACCAACATTTTGCCACACCAGCACCAATAGCTCCCACATACAGAATATCCAGCCCCACTGGTCTTCAACCTTCTAAAGTTCTCCCACAATGCACTGCGGCTGCTCTATTAAGCTTCGACACAGTGGTACTGGGCTACTGTGAAGCGAATGCATTGGGACAATTCTACCCTCAACAACAGGAGAATTTGCAGCAGCGATGTATGCCAGACATTGACATCCTTCAAACAGTAGGAGCTTCACAAGTTCCTCCAACTCAAGACCAACACAAGCCCCAGTTGGACATTTTAATGGGCATCTTTTTAGTGGGAAAGGGCCAGAGTGGGACTTTATTTAGAACCACTGTAAGAAACTTAGGTTGATTTTACTGTGATATAAAAGTGTTACAGTTCAACTCCACAAAAAACAGTTTCAGGATTATTTGCCAGGGAAGCAGCTGTGGGTTTTGTCTATTGGTGAAAGTCCAGATTAAAGCTTTTGTTTTGTGGTTTTGTAGCTCAGTGGCTCAGGGAGAGGATTATTCATTTCCATCAATAGTGAGTGAACCATATCAGATCACAAACATTATTGTAGATTTTTTTTGTTAGTGTTTTTGTTCCAAAATGTAATCCAACCAGTCGCCTAAAAATTCAGTATTTAATTTATTTTATATTTCTGTTTTATTTTGCCAATTATGAAGTGGGGACACTGTCAAATAAAAACATAAAAAATCTCTTCAGCCGGAAAACTTTTAGAACGTGCCTGTGAGTTTACTGACCATGTTCATACGGTAGTCTATGACCATTTACTTGACCAAAGGAAATATTAAATTATAAACATTATTTTTAAGACGATTGTAAGCTATCAATCAATCAATCAATGTTTTTTTATATAGCCCAATATCACAAATGTTACATTTGTCTCAGTGGACTTCACAGTTTGTACAGAATATCAGTATGACAATACGACACCCTCTGTCCTTAGACCCTCACATCGTACAAGGAAAAACTTCCGGAGAAAACCCACAGTTTAAAGGGGAACATGGGAGAAACCTCAGGGAGAGCAACAGAGGAGGGATCCCTCTCACAGGACGGACAGACGGGCAATAGATGCCGTGTGTAAATTGAAGAGATAATACATTTGCAACATATATATATATACAACTAATAAAGGGCTGGCTTACCTAAAGCCAGTTGAGTAGCACTTGAAATGTTTGGCTCTATGAAACCTGATGTACTTATATGATTCTGTTTTCTTCAAGGTTGTGTCTTCCTGGTCGAATGTACTTATTGTAAGTCGCTTTGGATAAAAGCGTCAGCTAAATGCAATGTAATGTAATGTAATGTAATATATATATATATATATCATTGTACTGCACTTGTAGCATCACATTAAAATCCTCTATATTTGACTCTTATATTGTATTTTATGTATATTTTATATATATATTTGTCTTCCAGTCGTTTACAGGAGTGAAACATTTGAATAATTTGATGCAAAATAGCTTCTACTCTTATCAAACAGGAATCAGACAGTCTTGCAGCATCTGGAAACCTTATTGTTGCGTTTTTTACTGTCCGTGTGCTGCCGACTAATGGTTCCATAGCACGAGGCATCGCTGCTGCTCAAGCATCAGCGTTGAGCGGAGTAATGGGTCCATAGGAGGGCAGGAATGAGTCGGGGCCACTGCATGGAGGCCCAGCAGTCTTCCTCATTCTGTAGAGCAGTGTTGCACAAGCCTGCTGAGAGTACAGTGCCATTACAGCTCCCACAAACATGTGGAGACAGGGGCTCCTCATTTAGCCAAACGATCACTTAGTTCCAAAGCTGCGATGAGACGCTGCAGCCCATGGAGAGCAAGAAGTGTTTGAGGAGTTATTCAAACATTTGCAAAGCCAATAACTCCACTAAATCTACCAGGATGCCTCATATTTACATTTGATTCTCTGAACCCTCCCCCACAAAAACAATAATATGGCATCTAAAAAAAATTAGCCCTAAATAACGTAATGGCATCCTCTTTGAATCTCGGTTGGTGTCAGGTTTAGACATTAAGCAGAGCGGGTTATAGATGGAACTTTATTAAATGTAATTGTGCTGATGATGGAAAAAGAGTTTGGCAGGCATTATGGGGAAAATTGCAGAGATTATAAACTGAACAATGACAATTAAATATGTTAACCCATGGAGCAGTCGATCACCCACAGGGGTCATCTGTAGATGTTCCTTAAGTGCCTATTTTGATTAACTCTCAACAGAAACGGGTTCTGTCATTATGTCTTTCATTAAACACACTTGAAGTCTTTCATCCTGTCAAGTGATTGTTTTGTTTATTCATAATCAGATCTTTGTCCTATTTCATCTCAAAGTATGTTGACTGGCAAGACAAATAAGACAACAATGGTTTTTAAAGTGGCAACAGGAAACGTCCTATAAAACAGGACAACACAGTCATACTGCTGCTCTGAGCTTTATATAGTAAAATACCAAACGGCAATACTCAAATCTATGTCAAAAGAACTGAGCATCCAATGTTTGCTAATAAATCCTCCTGGGAATGACAAGGCAAGGCAAGTTTATTTATATAGCACTTTTCAACACAAGGCAATTCAAAGTGCTTTACAAAAAATGAAAGACATTAAGAAAATGGCATTTAAAATCAGTCATTAAAAAGAAAAGCTAATAAAATAAACATTAAAAGAATAAATACATGGATAAAAGTTACAGTGCAGTCAATTAAACATTAAAAGAAAAAATACATGGATAAAAGTTACAGTGCAGTCTAAGATATGAATAGTTCAATTAAAAGCAGCGACAAAAAGAAAAGTCTTCAGCCTGGATTTAAAAGTAGTCAGAGTTGCAGCGGACCTGCAGGTTTCTACTAAATACATTCATACATTTTAGAAAGGTTTCCCAACTAGAAACTTAAAAAACGAGTTGCAGTTGTATCGAATACATTGTATAATGTGACAACATATTAAACAAAATATCAACAAAGCAACATTTTTGCTACTAACATTTAATGGAGTTTGTCTGTTCAGATAAAATGTGGGTCACACATTTAGATACCTTTTTAACTTAAATGAGTGTCATGTGTTGTTGAATATGTTACATTTGTTTTCTGTGCTCACAGGTTATTTCTGTCTTGCTTTATTTCCACACATTTTGGATTCTTTCATAAATCTTACTGTGACACCTCAAATGAAGTATTCTGTGCCCCAGATTTCCCAATTGGGACACTCACTGTGCAGGAAAATACTATTTATACTACATCATGTTGCTAAAATAATCTCTTGGAAAGACAGGAGGACATGTTTTTGTTCCTAAATTGAAACACTTTTGAAGATGTACACCCAGCAGGACTTGTATGTTCAAATATTTATGGAATGAAATTTGGATTTGTTTTCCATGGTGGGTTCTGTGATTTATAAAACATATATTTTCCTTTAAATGACATGTTTTCTTGTTATACTGGTGTTCTACAGTAAAATAATATTATGCTATTGTATTGTGGGTATTATTTAAGGAGGGCTTGGGTACGGCTTAGTCAAGGATTGATACTGTCACTCAACACACATTCTCTGCACTCACCAATAAGTAATAGCTAGGACAGTGACCCTAAGCTTCAAACCAATGCGCTCTAGGGTTAGGGTTAAGTCTAGCGTAATATTGGACTTGATGGCTCATTATAAAGCATAATGCAAAGCACCAACGAGTGAAAATTAGTCAAGCTTGACTAATATATCTGAACTTCTTAAACTTTTCCGTTAAAACTGGTTGGTAAAAAGTTTATGTTTGTCTTGTTTAGATTGCTGAGGAACCATTGTAACAGCTTTTATAACTGACAGAAAGGTTGCAGAAAAATACAAAGAAATACGTTAGTATTAGCAGCCCATTACACCGCAAACAATCATCCTGCAAAATCTCACCAGTGTGAGTGTGTGTTTAGACAGCATGGTGGGTGGGGTGCAAAGGAGGTAGGGTTGGGTCTCCAGCAGTATGTTCATCAAAAAAGACCAAAACTAGACAAAATCACTGGTGTACGAGAGTAAAAACAGAGAGTGAATACTGCATCCACTCCACCATTATGATGAAGCCTCCCAACATGGCGGCTGTGAGGCGACCAGAAGCAGAGTGAAAAAACATCTATTAGGCTAGTAATTGCAGCACGATTAGCAGACGTTCTGTTTGGCATGGTTTTAGGTTTTTCTGCAGAGTTACACCTACTGGTGCCTCCTGATACAATAGAGCTGCCTGGGCAGCCATACATCCTGCATGTCTTATTCCCTTTTCCCCTCTTTTTCTCTCTCTCTCCACCCACCCCCGTGGGTCTCTCCCTCTATCAATCCTTCCCCCTCCTCTGCCTGTCTGGACTGGGACCAGCTGGCTTCATTAGGGGCCTCCTCCATTCCACATTGCCTGGTTTTGTCTGTTGCACATTTTTCAACTGTTTTATCTTAAGCGCTGTCCATCCCTGGACCCTCATACATATTTTCTTGGCATTTCTGTATCCACACAACTGGCTTCTAATGAAACAATTCATGTGTCCATTGTACAGCTTTTCTTTTTTTAATTAATCTTTGTGTCTGCCACCTCTTTTTTTCATTTTTTGGATCCTCATTGTTTGCAATCATTGGGAGTGAATGTATTTTAATGGCTTGAGAGAGCGGCTGTTGGATAGTCAGGCACTAGTTTAAAAGAATATCGTAAGACGAACACTACCTGTGCATTTTTTAACTTTGATGTCCTACATCATCAGAGGAAGTTAAAATAGCTATAATTATTCCCAAAATACTCTAAAACTGTTTGTAATGCACTTCTTTATCTACCAGCCTTTATCCACAAAAGTCTCTTAAAAGCTCAGATTCTAGCTGAGAAGCCAAAGCCAGTACTTTTTGTCACTGTGTTTCTGTTTGACTGAGCTCTCTGGTTGGATGAAACCCTTCCTTGATAGATACACCAGTGACTTACTCACCCTGCTTTTTCCAGTTTGTCATTATTTGGTTTGGAGGGATAACAGGACTGGTGACTAGACTGCAGATGGTTCTGTTGATTGTGTCTTGATAGGGTAAGGTTGATAGGCAGATGGCACGAGGAATAGGCTAAGTTTTCATTGTATAAGCCTTAAGAATAATTTTGAAGAATTTCTTGTTAAACTCTGGCTGACAAAATAAACATCAACAGGACTCAAGAACACTTGGATGCTCTCCTGCCCTTAGGCCTCCCTAAACACAGAGGGCTCCTCGTAAATTATTACGGATATGCTGATGCTCTGACATCATTAAATCCGGACGTTTATTTGCACTTGCTGCAAGTGAGGCGAAATTATGGATCCACCAGGGTTTTGGGCTGAATTCCCTTGATTGGTCAAAAACAACAGTTGAATAGATTAAGCTAGCCTATGAAAACAATGATATGTTCTAGCAATCAAGAAGCTATAGTCAATTGTTTTATCTATATCCATTAGGATCGGTGGCGCAGTGGTCTGTGCGTTTCATCATCAGATCAAGGGGGCGTTGGGGAACTCCAGTTCGAAACCCGCTCCCGCCCCACTGCGTCAGGCCGTTGTGTCCTTGGGCAAGACACTTCACCCGAATTTGCTCCTGTGGGTATTGTCCACAGTAGATGACCATTACATATCTGTATGTGTAATGTGTATTTGTAAAGCGCTTTGAGAGTCATTGATAAAGCGCTATAATAAATATAAGGATTATTATTATTAACAATGGAATACTGGTGTGAAAGTTGTCGCTTGTAACGAACGAAAGATAATTATCATTTGGCTTTTAGCTCGTTTTTTGATACCATGACCCATAACTTTTCAGTGAAAAGGCTCTTATAAACAGAAACTACAGTTCCTGCTCAGCACCAAACCAAAGATATTTAGACTATAGGTGGTTGGGGTTGGGTTAATGTTAAAATCAGGGTATGAAGCTGTTTACAACTCCAATAACACCTTGTCAAAATTGGCCTGGCGATTGACCATAAATGCAGACAAGGGCAAACAGAACATATCATGTGTAAAATCCCTAAATACCATGTTTTACAACCTAAGCCAATGAAATAAGCAAAGAGATACATACAGTGAATATATGGTTTATTGCTGAATTACCATGATCTTAACATCACTTTGCATGTGTTCAATGTTTGTGTGGTGATTACCTGAACAAACATCTGTCAAACAAAAAACAAATGAACAACACATTTCAAATAAGACGTATCTTCTCATACTGTACCTTCTAAAACAATAGACACAGATTTCTCTCTGGGTCTATTTGTGTTTGCTTTACTTCTTGCATGAGGCTGCTTGGTGGAAAGATGTAATCTGATTCTTTATTTATGGTGTGTCATTATTTATTTATTTGATTATTTTGTAAATTATTTATCTATTGAATTATTAATTCTTCTTCATGACTTTCCTTCCATTATTCATGACTTAATTTGAGATTATTGCATCAAGATGCGGCATTGTTGCAGTGTTGGGTCGCCTTTTCACATCAAGTCAGACAAGGATATTAAATCTACCTCTCAGGCAATTTTTCCTTGAAGTGAAAGAAGTAGAAAAATGATCCTGAAAGCTCGCTATTAACATACAAACTGTCGTCATGCTAGAAATAGGAGGAAGGATTAGCTTCATGACAAACACTGAAACATTCATTTGATTGGATGTTTTAAGAAAGGAACTGTAGCAGAAACATCAGTATGTTCTACAGTGGATACAGTCATGGGAAACCAATAGGGAGGGAGCATGTTTTAGTGCAGCGGTGTCAACCATATGGCTCAAGGTTCAGAAATAGAGGAGGCGTGTGGTGCAGTGGGTTGAGCGTTGGTGTTGGGATCAGGGGGTCACAGGTTCAAACCCCACTGCAGTCAGCATGTCGTTGTGTCCCTGGGCAAGACACTTCACCCCAAATTGCTCCTGTGGGGATTGCCCACAGTATTGAGTTTGTAAGTCGCTTTGGATAAAAGTATTTTTGTCTCATAGCATTACTTTTCCTATTTCTTTTTACTTTGGGGTAGCACTGTCCTTATAAGAGTAACAGGCCCTTTGCTGAATACACTTTTATAGATCCCATGTGCTAACATCAGTCTTTGTGTTGAGGTTACTAATAGTGCGCGAGCGGCCAGTGGTAACATGTAGACGCAGATTGGGGGGTTATTCAAGAACAATTAGTTTGTTTTATGTTTTATGTCATCACACAGCTAAACTGGTGGTACAAGAACATCATCTTGACAGTAATTGTGTCAACAAAACTGACTCTGTTTCCTTGAGTTTTTGCTTATTGCATCAAACTTTCATTAGACTCCTTTGATAAACTACGCAGGCTTCAGTTATGATCTTAAACACTTTTGAATAAACCATCCTGGATTGAGATCAAACATGTCATAAATATGATGATCTTATCAGAGATCCACTGCATGTATTCACTCCGTATGTATATCCATTAACTCTTTGCTTCTGCTCTATTTTTATGTAAATCTCTAATCTGTATGAACCACAACATTACGCACACAGTATAAATAGATTCTATTCAGCAGATTTTTAATCCACAGATGAAACAGAGAGAAGAATGAAGTCATCTGGGCGCATTATGTATGCTATTGTAGGAGCATTATTTTAATAGGGACGTAGACACTTTTCACACTTTCTCTTATTTCTATTAGTCACTCGACAGTAAATCTTCACAATATGGAGGCGTAGGTCAGTGCTGCATATACAAGTGAGTGTTGAGAAAAGCATTGACAAAAAATACCTTTAAAATGTAAATAAAAGAGTGTGTGCTCTTTCCTTGCTTGTTATGTAAATGTAAATAATCAGAATGTTGTGGGCTCTGTTGCTTTATCAATCAGTTCTTGAATAGCGCTCTGAAAAGACATCCTGAACACTGATAACATAATCTCTGTATCAAAGAATACATATATTCTTTGGGACCTCGTACATTTTAAAAGCCCAGTGTTTTGCTGTGCGCGTTATTGACAGTTCAATTCATATCAGTCGACATCTCCTAAGCGCTTCATGCCGGATCAAGACTGCCGTGTTATCTGAATTGGAGGTGGGAAACTAAAGGAACCTGTCATGTTGCATTCAGAGGGAAGAGGTGTGTGCATCAGAGTCTGATGTATGTGCTGCAGAGATAACAGTCCCATAGCGGCGCACTAGGGCAGGAATATTCCTCTTCATCACTCCAGCTCTGCCACTAGTACTGTGACACAGATAATAACTGTTGTGTGCAGCCCGTCTCAAAGCAGCATCAGCCTCTTAAAAGCTCTCAGGAGCCGCTCTGTTCTCCTGCAGTACTGTGTGTGGCAAATAAGGTCGTCAAATGTGTTTTTATCAGAAAGATCCAACAACACCACAGTATATGTATTTATATTTCACCCACATTACATCCAGATAAATCACTCTGAACACCTTCAGAGCAGGCCAATAATGAAATGATGAATCCTAAAATAACATACCAAAACACTTTGCTAACAACAACAAAATACAAATTACACAATCAAATTAGAAATTAAATTAAAAATAAATTACATTTTATTTTATATATTTCTTCTCTCACTAATTTTATAAATTAGACAAATAGTTTGGAAGTGAGATCTGAGTTAATGTAAATGTTTTTTTGTACAGATATCCTAACTAAATAAAGAGACCATGCACCTTATACAATCCAATTACATTTTTCAATTTTATCCAATAAAACCACTTTTAATCTACTTAGATCCTTTGTATTTACACTTACTATTTGCGTTTATCAAGTCTTTTGTGTAAAATGTCAAAACATTTTAGCATCAAGTTTTCGTCACACTATAAAAACGCATATTTTTATTGCAGCAATAATATATAATATAATATAATATAAATGAGGAAGTACTGTATTATGAATTCACGCTTGTTTATTCTCATGGTTTAGATCACGCTTAGGTTTTTATCTAAAGTCATTATGTTGACAAATACATTTCTAAGGAATAATGCATTATTTATAGTGTAACCTGGAACGTTGCTTATTTAAAAAATGTTGTGTGCACAGAAGTGTTTTAACCTGTTTAATAGGCAGTAGGGCATCAGTAGTATGGATTAAGAGGTGTGGATCTTGGGTTTGAAATAAGGAAGTGTTACCTTGTGTAAACAAAAAATAAAATGTCAAGTTATGACTTAAATCGGCTTTTTTATGTCCAAAATTTAGATTTTCTAGGGTAAAGCTAATTAAGACCATATTTAATGAGGACATTATCTAACACACATATGACAAACAATGTTTCAAACATCTACATCTTCATGTGCATTCAATGAAAATAAACTGTTAATAAATGCAGCACAGGTAGACTGAGAAACGTTTTCTCAAGGGGCCCTTTATGAGTGACAGGGGACTCTCGGGCTCTGGGGTCCAAACACCCATCACACCCACTTCACATACAAGCCTCATGTGCTTCGTATGAACGCATGTCATTTCACAAGCATCTGCCTTAATGAGGCTTCCCCCACACTTCTCCCCTTAAACTTGTGATTGACTTGACTATAAAAAGTGGATGAAACTGTAAATCACGAGACGTATTGTAAAATGTACTTCTGTCTTCCCGTGCTCCGTAATGAAGCAGTCATTATGATTATTTTATAGGACTGAAGTTTTTTAAAAACTACAAGAATGCATTACTCTGCATAATGAACAGATGTTGTGGCAACAAGCACATACATTATGCATAAAGAATTATTTCAATTTTGATTGTAGACGCTGATTTATTGAGACAAGTCTAGCTTACAACAGTAATGGATTTAGGATGTGCTTTTGTTGTGTTATTTCCATAATTAATAATAGGGAGGCAGCACATTATATATGCTTTGTATTCATAAAGATGAGAGGGCTTGAGTTATAACAGATAAAATACTGCTTGCTGAACTTTAAAACGACACCAGATTAATTATACATAAAAACTAAACTCTTTTGAATGAAAAATAAGAGAAAATTCCCTTAATGCCATTCTGCTTGTTGTCTGTGTTTTGATATGTTGAAAAGAAAGAGAATAACTCAAGTAGATAACATAATAGGAAGTAAGGAAGATAATTATTCCAGCATGATGCACTGTACTGCACAGTGACTCAAAAGGAAGCCAGGCTGCTTCATATACTATATCTTTATTCTTCACTGTCAACATCAGGAAGCACTCGACAGAATGGAAATACAGTGAGAGAGCAGATGTATCCCACTCTGGTTAAGTGTAGGTTGAATAAAATGCTCAGTTGTTAAGATTTAGAAACAAACTGTATGTCGTCTCTGTGTTGGCTGTTATCATATGTCTGCATCAGAAGTCACCTACATGTGGACAACCTGTCTGTATTCTCTGTACATGTATATGCCAATTAACTACTCATCCTTAACACATGTGTCAAACTCAAGGCCCGGGGGTCAAATCAGGCCCTTGGTGGATTTAATTTCGGCCCACAGGATCATTTTTAATTACTATTAGATCTGGCCCGCCGGTATATTGCACGCACACCTTCACTCAATCCTGAGGGTGTCCTCAGCTCAGAGCCCAAACATTGATGAACTTGCACCCAGGATGAGATGCCAAGTATCTGGCTTGAGCTAGCATCACAGAGCAGCAACCTGAGTTTCAATGGATGTTTCCTTCTGCACTTTTTCTCTCTTGACAACAGGGCACGGTTGTTTTTTTCTTTGAGGGAAATAGTTTTTTTGAAGCTGTTGTTGGCCTGTGGGAAAATGTAATCCTAAGAAATGACTGAGGAAAAGCTGCAGATAGAGCCTTAAGAAATGAATGCAACTGATTATTTAATGTTGTTTTTATAGGCAATAATTTAAGCTTAGTTAGTTCCAGGTTTAATATGTGCAATACGTTCATTTCAATACGTTTTGCAATAAACATTGAACCAGTCCGGCCCTCGACTAGCACCGATTTTTTTATTTTGGCCCACTGTGTATTTGAGTTTGACACCCCTGCTTTATTAGGATATAGTATAGTCTATTTTTAGTTATTTCTACAAACTGTAAAAAAGTCAACTGCAGTAAATAGTCTCTTTATTTTGTATTAATGTAAAGCTGAGAAAAAAAGCATTATTTAGTACTTTTCAGTAAGTTTAATAAAAAACTGCAGTACCTATTTAATTTAGGAAATTACTTTTTTTTATGTTGGTACCTCTTCTTACGTAATTTTAACGTCCTTTAAGTAGGATACAATAACACGTGATGAGAGTATAAGGGAGTAATAAAGTTCTGAAGAATATTGAAATACAGCTCGGAAGATGATGCCCTTCTTATAGTGTTTCAAATGAAAGAGTGACATAACTGAATGCATATTTGATGATAGTTTTGCTAGACAGTCTGGGCTTGATTTGATTAAAGCTTATGCTCTTGTTTTTATTTTATGATTGAAATTGTCACACCAAAACATTCCTTTACTAGTTTCTTCTCTGAATCAACGTTTATGACCTATAATGCTGAATCTCTCAATGCTAAAAACACTAAACCCATGATAACCCATTTAAAATCATAATTAAAACCACAAAGTTAAGCATTGTATCCATCATATGAGAGCGGACAACAATGACTGGCTAGTATCCAATTTGTAATCAAAGTAATATCAGGCTGATAAATAATACTTATATATACTGCATATGATGATATCTGATGTTCCTGAGCTTTTCATTCGTGGTACACAAATGAGGAATTGTATTATTTCTCTAATAGGGAAATTAATTTGCCTTACTATAATGTTTTTTTTTCTGAATATGCCCATGTGGCTCCTCATCCTCAAAGTGCTACAGATGACCTGATGTGACCCCGTTGTCACTGTTTCGCTGCTGGACGCTCAGATGCAGATGTCTTCCAGACGGAGCACAACCTGGTGGAACAAGTCCAAGGTCTGGTACGCAAGGAGGTACATCAAGTGGGACCGCGTTTGGCTCCACACAGTAGAATTAATGATTTGAAGACACATAGTTGGTGAATAATTGATTCCAGCCCTGAGGATGGTTAGGGGCTGAGTAAAAGACTAATAAATCATTTGTGGTGCTGCCAGTTGTCACTTTCAATTATTTCTGGGTTTGTGATAAACTGCTGCACCTGCCAGCTGCTGGTCCCACGATTCCTTGGAGCAGAAAGTGACGACTTTACCCAAACTTTGCTCTGCCACGCCTGATACAAACATCTACCCTTTACAGGCACAGTGTGGAAAACAAATGGGTGAAATAGAGCGAAATATATACTTATCAAAACCATTTTTTACAACAGCACAGTAGGGCATGATATTAAAGGGGCCCTATAATGCTAATTTTCAGGTTCATATTTGTATTTTGGGTCTCTTCTGTGACCTAAACCTCAACTGTGTTTACATGCTTTAATGTTCAGAAAGTGATATATTTTGAAGCGATAGTCAATAGAAGCGCGCAAGTGTTAAATATTGATGTCACCATGTTACGGAGGTGAACAACAGAGTCCAATCGACACATTTTTGGGAGGGGATGTGTGAGGGAAACAAAAAAAGCACAATAGGACCTCTTTATGTGTTTAGCTCTGATTTACCCAGATCAATAGGAGGTCTAATAAACTATTCAAACTCATTTGGAAATGTAAATACGTACATCATTCACTGATCCTGATCTGGTATATATAGAAAACCTCTTTTTGCCTAGAGGAGTGATCACATTCTTCTGTCCATATACAATTGTGTATCTGATTCGCTTCTTGTGTTTGATAAACATTCCTCTGTAGCAGCTGCAATCAAACACTAGTCCAAAAGTATTTGTAATAAAGATGTTTAGTGGATTTTATTTGCCAATGACGGAGTTGGAGAACTTATGTATATGCAAAACTGGATGAATTAAGAATGTAAGGCACAATAGTGTCACATTTTGCATGTTATGATGCTGTCGTTCCCTTTCTCCGTCTGTCTATCTTGATTGATTGACTGAATGGCAGATGGATGGAAGCAGATTGATTGATTGAGCAGTTTTAAGAGCTTGCTGTAATGGAAATGTGATAATCTTCTAAATAAATAAATAAATAAAATCAGGTCTGTCAAACCCTCCCACATCTGACAAGTATAAATCTAACTGATTAACACCGTTGTACATTCACATTTCACTTGCTGTTTATTTGAATATAACAGATTGCATAGTGTAGCATTATGAGAATGTGTCTCAAGGTGTAAAGATGTCTTTTTAATTCGCTGCTGCTGCAACACATTGCCATTGTTAACATATGTGAGACTTGTAAAAAATGCTGGTGTTTTGTCACTTGTTTAAATGAGCCTAATGCACAATGTACTACATGGAAGACCTTGTCAAGTGAATAATTACAGAGTTACGGATCACAAGGTACTGCAGGCCTTCTCCCGGGAGCGAGGCTTGTCGAGGTGTAGCGCGCAGTTCATGCTGTTTGAATAAGCAGTTTTAAAAAACCCTCAATTGTACGAACAACTGTTTCTATCCTGAAAGTCATTTGATCAATGTTAGTCTCTAATAGTAATTCCACATGGTGCTAGTCCAATCTGTGAACAATCAGTGATTTGTAATTACAATCAGTGGTTAGGGATTTTTTGTTCTCACTTGCTTTGGAAAAAAGTTTTTATACAAAAATCATTATTCCTCTAAACACTGTGAAATACTCTCAGACTATACCTTTGATTTCACAGCATTTAAGGAATTTATCACTGCTTCCACATCGACATTGCACATTGAAATGTACCTATTTAAATATTGGTTAACCTGCACAATTAAAGAATAAAACGGCCCTGCTATAATGTTTCTTATTGTCGTAAAGGTTTAAAATAAATACATGTTCTAACATTATTGTCATAGTTAGTACAAATAGCATTGATGTAATGTGGTGCAGATTATTGTTTATGGTGATATAGAGTTACACAATTGGTGTGTACATGTTGTTAAATTGAGCTGTAATGTTGGTAGGTGAGACTTTTAGCCAGGCAAATCTGAGGACACCTTTGTCACTGGAGCTAGCCACTTGTTACACCTGCAGGCAATGAACTGATTGGCACTTCCTTGTTTGTGACAGCGTTAAAGACTGAGCCCTGACGCTAGGTGAGTCATAGCTGAAATGTTTGTATTATTAAATATAAACTGAAAGTGAAGTGCTATTTACTGGTTTGCTAAATATTTCTCCTTAGCGTTGTTATCTTCTGTTGCTATGTGTTACCCCTTTACATAGATATTATCAACAAATCCCATGAAAAGTGATCCTTAAAAAATATCATTTGTCTTACCTTTAACATAAACCAACTAAAAACACCAACAAGCCACACTGTTGGACTAGGTTTTGATGTTACTTCATTACAATGAACTTTAGTGTTGTGGTTTATTTGTTGAGTCAATCCCACATTAAATATCCTCTTGCTAAGATACCCTCACCAGTGCAGCAATTGTGTATACATCTGCAGGTACAGTAAAAGAACACCCCAGCAAATGCACCTTTTCCTCCAATGTGTGTTATTTGCCAAGTGTTAGTATCCAGCTGTTTACTTACAGTTTTTAAATATATGAAACGTATAAGACTTTTGACTGAGTGCAGAACAGGGAAGTCAGACTATAGACTGTCCTCATTGTCAAGGGATTGTTGACAAAAGAAGACGAGTGTGAATGGAACATGTCTAGAGAAAACACCATATTTGTCTCATAAAGTGCGTTTCAATCAAACATTACATGCTCTGTTTCGTCAACATGTGGCAACAAATACGTGTGTGTTGCAACTACACTCCTTTCAGCATTTGTGGTGGAGCTCCTGTTGAGTAATTGCTATTTTGGTTGTATAGCGATGTGATAGCATTGCATTTGACAGTTGATAGAGAGCAGGGAAGCGTTAAGTAGACAGTGGTGGAGTGGGGTCCATCTGTGAGGGGGAAGAGAGAGCTGAGGCAGCCCCTCAGGGCCCCCAGGCAACTCAAACAGCATTAGCAAGAGGTGTCCCTGCCCTTACCACAGCTTTCACGCCTCACTCCTCTTCCAACGCAAATCAGAGGCAACACAAGTTGTCCATTTGGGATATTGAGTCGATATGGAGATAAAGCCTGCACTTATGAGCCATGGTCATCAAAAAGATCAGCAAGGGACCCACAGCCTGTTTATCTGTCTCTAACATTAGTGTGAGCAGTTGTCGCTGCAGGTGGCATGACATATTAAAAGGTTAACCTCATTTTGCTAACTGACCAGAGTCCTCAGGTTGTGTGAGGCCTCTGACTTATTGATTGTCCTCTCTTTATTTGTTTACAGTTGGGATGTATCATTCAAAATCTCCCCTCAGGGGCTTGTTTCTCACCTTATTAACCACGAGCTCTTTATATCGTTTGTTTAAAACTTGTTAAGCCCGAGCCTGTTTTTCAGGTCTCAGGCTCGAAAATGACATTCCCAGAACAAATGACCATATCTTCCCTTCTAAAAGGGTTAAATTAATAATCTTTTTTCTCAAAGCAAGGTTACACCTGTGAGTTGGATGTATAAGTGTCAGAATCAATATAGATGTTTTTATTTTAAAGTAAATTCAGATTGAACACAGTAAAAAAAAAAAATATATATTGTGTCCGTCCAAAGATTTTCCATATCTCTGGCCCCCTTGGTCGATTTTGCTGATTGACATTTCTGTCTAACCGTCAGAGCCAATGGAATCGAGGGGAACTCCCACATACTCCTTATTTGGCAATGTTGTGTGTGAGACTGCCGCATAGCCAAGACCGGAAGCTGTGATAACTCTGGTGGCTACCATTAGCAGCTAACTGTTACTCTCCGATTTTTACATACAAATGGAATTATGGATTATAAATTAAAAAAAATATTACCCAGAAACATTATCAACCTATGGATTAACCGATTCACCCGCATTTTTTCTCGTTTTAATGCCATTGAACCAGTCTTTTGATCAGATTGACAGCTACGGTGAGAAGATCTCCCGTAAAAGCTCCGTAAAGGTACGTGTTGTGATATCTGTGTTTGCTTCCCCTATCAAGAGTTCGGATCACTTAGTGAGGATATATATACCCACATAATCTGTGGAACCTCAGCTTTAATCGGATATCTTGTATGTGCAGCTACGATAAGTAATAAGGGTATCTTTTATCTTGAGTTCTGTGCCAAAGTGCATTAACATTTTTCGCTCAGGGGTCATTTAGATGCTTCTTATGAGACTTGTGTTTTGTTTTGGTAAAAATGGTTTGTATCGTCAGTTAGCTGAGATTATTCCCATTAATCTGGTATAACACATTAATAGGTTCTTAAATATTAAGATCCCCTGAGACACCGTCGTGGAAAACAAAACAAAAGTACCCGCAAGCGGGGACCTTGGGGCTTAGCAGGTCCCATGTCATGGCCATTTCTACTGATCATAATTCCATTGTTGAGGTCTACTAAAATAGATTTAAATTGTGCAATTTTCCAAACTCACATTGGTTTCTCATACAGCATCTCTGTATAGTATGTGTATTCACTCTCTCTCCTAAACGGCTTGTTGGAGCTCCTGCTCCCCCCTGAGCCCAGTGTGCTCTGATTGGTCGGGAGGTTGCGAGGCTCGTTGCAAGGCGAGCTGCTGCGAGGAGCGGACAGGTTTCCGGGTCGGCGATACAGAGAGACACAGCGAAACATCCTGTGCACACACAAACACTCACAGCCGAAGTAAAATCAATAAGTGTGGCTTGATATTGAGTAAAAAAAAAGGTTTATAACGCTGTGAGCATGGGTCTGCCAGCGTTCAGGGAGCTCTACGCAAGTCAATGGGGACTCCCTGTTAGTTAGCCAAGGGATCCTGGTGTGTGAGGTCCATTTGTGCCAATCCGGTCATTTGTTGTTGATTTGGGTGTTCACACGTCACAGAACCCAGGAATAAAACAATGTCAAAAGAGAAATCTCCAACGAGGCGTTTTGGGGCAGCATAGACTGTGTTAGAGTTTTACTCGCCACAGGGTGTACTTTGAGGGTTGTTGACTCTGAAGACCGTTCACATGCATAAAAACCTTCATACCACACAAGGGGACGGGTAATAACCGGAAAAGCATGACATGGGCCTTTTTAAGGATAGATTGTTTTATTTTTAGCAACTGCACATTGGCAGTTAATGAGGTTTTATTTTCGTTAGCATTAGATTTTAATTGTTTGTGCTGTTTCTCACTTGCGCAAGTAACCAGTGACTCAGCCTGTCCCTATAAATCACAGTCTTATAGTCAATATAGATGGATAGAGGGATGGATATAGTGCTAATGAAAAATAAAGAACATTAAATATTCTTAAATGTAGTTTAAAGATAAAAAAAAAAAAAAACCTCCATTAATTATTATTAATTAACATAGTATGTGTTTCGTTTTAATCAGAAAACCAAAGTCTAAAATGTCGAACTGTTCCTTTAAAGGTCAGTAAGAAAACTTTACCAAATGTATTTGGAATAGGCCAAAACATCTACTGTACAAATAACAATTTTAATAATTTAAATTTAAATGTGCGTTCGACAAGAACAAATGCAATGTGTGACATTAGAGACAAATGCCGTGGATAATGATAAGATATCTGTAATACATAACAAAGTTAACCTTACAGCACCGAGGGGTTCAGAAAGAAATACAGCTCCAGGATGTTGTATATTGTCAGATTGTGAATATTGCTCTACATGTTGATGGTAGATGTGATATATACCACAGGTTTACATAAAGTAGTGGCAGATATTTGTAACTAAAAAGCCAAACCTTTTTGAAGGGCATGTTTCTACCCTCTATAGAATTTGGAGGCATGTGATGTGATTCACAGCGTTCACTGCTGGCAGAAACTCAGCAGTGCTTCGAGCTGCCAGCCACGTGACCGGCTGGGAAGCGTTGATGGGTCTGATGGTTTTGGAGTGAGTGGCAGCTGAGGCGGGCAGGGTGGACGGGCTGCGAAAAGAGTAAGCAAAATGGGGGGGCTATGTTTTGGGGGAGGCTTTGGTGGGCAGTGGTTTGGGATGTGTGAGGAACAACAGCGTTGCTCCTGTGCGTCTGCTCCCTGACACTTCCCTAATCTGATAACGGATGAGGACAGGTTGCCTTCGCTGTACCTGGCAAGTACCTTCCCCAACCTGCACAGGCGGATTTCGGCGGATAAGGCCAGGCTTGGCAAATGCTGGCATCCTCTGGAGAATAGTTAAAGGGTGATTAATCATTGTTTAGGCGAGGAATGTGCGGGGAAGAATGGGAAAGCGGCGTTTCACACCTCTGAAGCAATTAATCCCTGTGATCTCTACCAGGTTTGTCTTGTAGATAAGTCAGGATACAAAACTGTTCCTAATTTATCAACCCACTCATGCCATCCAGCATAAAACACACAATTTATTTCCAATCATTTATAGTCACATTTTAAAAAGAGTGACTTTGCCACATCCAAGAGTGCCTTATATTAGCTTCATATAAACTAAGTACCCCAGATTACAATGGGAATCTTGTTTTATTGTGCACATCTGGTGGAGTCACAATGCATTTTCACATTCGCTGTCTGAATTTTTGAGTGATTGTGGCATAAATCATTTTGCTAATCAGAAACATAAGTGACATGAAGGCATCTCCCCTCTTCGAACAAAGGAACAACATATGGCTCTAAAAGCACTCAGGTCTTTTATTTCCAAGGTATATAACCTGTGCATAAACCAATATTATTGAACTAATTTGCATTTTTCTTTCATTCCGGGCTCTTTTTCAGAACTCATATCTTTGCAGATGACTTCAATAATGGATAAGAAAAGCATTTCTTCCTCGTTATATATTTTATTCTCAACTTGAGTGCAGTTAAGCAAAACATAAGACTTGGCTCAATGGTTTGTTGCAAGGTGAATTATGGCAACGTACTCTGTGGTTTGAAGTAAACATAGACCAGCGCATGCATGATAGCTTTATGTAAATATGAGCCACCGCGAAAAGCAGAGTTCCTCCCTCCTAATAAACTGCATTAACAGATGAACCAAAAACGACACTGATATGACAAGATGAATTCCTTTATTATGAGTGGGTTCTCTCTGCATTGCTTCCAAATCATATTTGCCTCCTAAAATGGGAGGGGGGGGGGGGGGGACACATTCCTGCCAATAATAGTAAAATGGCTCCTGTTTTAATTGCATCATTACGTACCCAATATCAGCAGCCTGCCTGCCAATATCAATATTGCCATAACATGGGTGGAATATAGATGACCCAGGGTATGCGTGGGTCTTCCATGAGTGCCTCCATGCCAGACTCATCCCAATGCCCGCTGTGCAGGGAACGGGAATGTAGGCCGGATAGCAGCTCGTCTTTCTAATGTCCCCCCGTATTCCCTTAATTGCTGACGGATCTTGTTTGGATTTTGATGGCGGCTTGGATTCTGTGGTTGCTACACATAGGAATTGATAGGCCTTGAGGGAAACATCGTGTTACCCACTATGTGTGTATGTCTGCGCGTGCATCCGTATCTGTGTGTCTACATCTGTTGGTCTGCACGTGCAAAGATCAAATCTATTGTAAAATCAAGAGGCGGAGGGTTTTGCATAATGCATGCGCACATTAGGATGATGTAACTAATAGAAATGATGGTCAGTGGGGTCAAGTAGGCTGCATGAGGATACACCGAGCAGATGTTTAACTGATGGTGAGAACACACAGGTTCTTCTAAACATGCTTTTACTGGCGTGCAGAAAGAGCAAAGACTTCTATAGACCGGAGATAGGTAGAAATAAAGGATGTTTCGCATTTCTAATCCAGCAACACTGCACATATGGCACGGAAGAAAACGTAACAATTAGTTACTGCTTTGATGAAGGAAAATGACATCTTGTAGGTCCCACTTCGAATGCACTTCACATATTCATATTAATGCATTCAGGACTGGAGTGAAAGATAATTTTCCTGTTTAAATATTTTATTCTAGTTTAAAACTTAACCCGTAATTAGAGCTCCCTAATGGCAAGAGCATCCAGTTTGTCCGTTTTGATTAGATTGTTGTTTAACTATTAATTATGTATCTTTGTGTCATATAGTTTTGATGCTACCAGATGGTGCAATGGTTGGTGGGCGGGAATGGGTGATGATTTATTTACCTGCACTCTGATAGTAAGATCTATACTTACATTATGTTTCCACTGTAGCTTGTGACAGAATATGATAAGAGAAGATGTACAATATATGAAGCATTCTGTAAGCATAGAACAATTATTTTCATTATTACGGACTTTCCACTTAAATATTTATTTGGTTTATAATTTTCTTTGTTTTGTTTGAACAACCTTTCAAAAATCTAATATTGTAAAATGTAAATGGTACAAAAAAAACAATAAATCATCTTGAACAAGGGGAATTGTGTATACACTTTAAATGCCATTAAAGATTTGATTTTAGCTCTAGATATTTATTTTCAGACATATCATTCAACATTATTCATTCATCCTGCAATCCCTGTGTGCTTCAAGGCAGCATGGTGTTCAATATGGTGTTCAAATGCTTTTATCCCAGCCCTCTGATGCACCACTGCACAGTGAGGTGCAGTTTATTGGATTAGTTAAAAATGAGTTTTGTTAACGTGGTTCTAAGACTTGAAAACAAAGACAAAATGTCTTGAACGATATCAAATAATAAATAAAATAGTAATCACTATTGTCTTAATTAAACTTGATATCTATGTTTTGTAACTAAAACAGGGGCAGACTCATAAAAACAATTGCAACATCATGCTACTGGAGGTCAAAACTCATCAGGGTGCCTTTAATTGAATAGTTCACGCATGTTTGACTTGATTGTTGCACACATTGTTTGATTCATACATGATTTGGTCATAATTATTCATAGTTTAGTTGTACATGCTGTGCTGGCACAACATTATTAATTAAATAAATGGCTGTGCAGCATTGTTGTGTTTTGTTTAGTATTACCTTTGATATTACAAGAGTGTATTATACTGTATATACACTACACTGCAAAAACTGCAGATCTAACCAAGTGTAATAATCTTATATTTAGATTCTAAATCTAGTTTGTCTTGATTTGAGTTTAAATAGCTTATCTAGTGCTTTCTATGGAAGATGTTTTGACTTAATTCAAGTACATGTTACTTGCCTTGTCTTGATAAGCAACTTTGTCTTTATTTTAGTTATGTTTAACTAGAAACAAGGGACCTGTCTATAAAACATCCACTTCAAGGCTAAAAAGCCTTATTTTAAGCACTAGTATGGCAAGAAGAAAAAAATGAATTTCAAGCATCAGCTCTAGAGAGCTTATTGAGTTTACATGTATATGAAAATGATACACTCTCACAGTATCAAAATAAAGATAACTTCATTGTGCAGCTTTTGTTTCCTTTTTAGGGGGATTTTTGTAACAAACATTAACATTTGAAGCTTTACAAAGCAGTGATTTATTTTTTTGCAGCATGAGTGACCTGAGCGAGAGTCAAACTCAACCTGGCAGCGTTGTTGTGATGCTCTACTAGGAAGGGCACATACACTTCACGCTCTGCTGAACTTTTGACCTTTTTTAACACTCTGTCAACAACAACATGAGACGTGAGTTTTCATTCAAAGTTGAGTCATGTTTTGCATTTGTGTCGGGCTGTTTTGTTGCACCCGGTTTGACGCTGGGCTGTATATTTGGCTGGCTGTTATTTGTTTTGTCTCCTGATGATGGGGGGCCTGTGATTGATGGACGGGATCCAGGACATCTCCGATCGACAGCTGTTGATAGCTCTGAAATCGAGAGCAGCAGTCGGAGCGTAACAATGAGCTCATTGCGCTCTTGGCTTGGTCGCCAGCCCAGCAAACCCCAGCACTAGGGGGACTTCATGAATTTCAACTGGGGCCACAAATGTGAGTGCACATGAAAATTGTGGGTGAAGGGAAAGGGACTACACGAGGAATATAGCCCTGATTATCTAGAAGTTAAAGAAAGAATGAAAACTCAATACATCACGTGAGCAGCACAGTTTTCCTTGAACACAAACATAATTGTGTTAAGTTCAATTTAAGTCTTTCCTGCATGTAATAAAGCTTAAAGGACAATTTCCACTGAAAGACTTGGTTCTTAAATTCAGGAAAACTATAATCTAAAAGATGCGAGTACACTTAAGTGTTGCCTCGTCAAATCAAGAGGTCCATAGCTTTCAGTGATCATTTGTGTGCGGGGCTTGTTCTGGTCTGCAGTGAAACGGGTGATGGTTGTGACTGTCGTGGGAAGGCCTGTTAGCAGTGACATGCGAGGAAGGAGTTTTATTAAAGAAATTCCTCACGTTGGTGGAATGCCTCGTTGTTGTGACACCAGCACATTGTCAATCACAACTCAACAATAACATTCATACAGACTGCCGTGATTCGGATTTATTAATTTGGTGGCTATTGTTGGAAATCGTCCTGTTTGCAGCCGATGAAACTTAAAGAAAGTAACTCGCAGCAGATAGGGTGTTATCCAATGTATGCACTGTAGGTTAATGGAAAAGGTTAAGGAGTAAATGTAAGAATTAAGCATTGCTCCATATTGTGTTTTGTCTTATAGCCACCCATACTTCAGCTTTAATTGGGCAGCATCATGCTGTAATAAGCTGTGGTTGCATGGGTTTGATGCCCGAGCCCTCTGAGGTTACCAAAGCACCGGCACCACATCTGAGCGCAAATTAGCATTCTGGGCAAGCATAACTCCCCAAGCTTAATTAAGGTAAATTCAACATTGTAGTTCATCATCGGGTTTTATACAATCTTAAAACCAGTTGCGCTTGTTTGGCAGCTGTTTATTTCTTATATTAAAAAAGAAAACATTACACTGTAGATGATTTGGCATCCCAGGATTTTGAATTTGAGCCCTCTATTATGGGAAATCTGGGTTTGCGCAATGATTAAATGCTTAATAAAAAATTCATTGTTGTTGCCAACATCTGTATTGTATGGGCTAACGGCTCACTGGAGTGTGCGAAACTTGTAAAGTTTCCAAAAGCGCTGCTGAGAACCCTGGAAAGTTCACCTAAGAGTTTGCCTTCCTCATTACCAAGCTACTTCTTTGTCTGCGATTAGACTGAGAACATCTTTAATTGCTTTAAAATCTGAATGCATGATAAGAATGGATTAATTTGATTTTGCTGTTCCTACAAGTAGCAGATGGTTTATGTCTTCAGAATGCTCATGTTGTAAAATGAGATCCCCAGCTTGTCTCTGATTGGTCACTGTTAATGAAGCATGCTGGGCTGATTATTGATTTAGAAAATGAGGACGACACAAGTGTTGTGTGTGTTGCTGTGATGAATTAAAGACAAGCGTTTTATTGTTGACAGACAGACACGTACCTTAAATAACACAAAATATTTGATTTTCCATTCAGGTGTTCTCTGGCCCGTCAAAGTAATTGTATTGTTTATTTTAAAACAGGCACTTTTATAGTTGCCACTAACAAGCAGATGGTCGACTTGACTTATTTGTGTTTTGTGTTTCTGAATGACCGATCAGATGCATGATGGGAAATGCAATGAGCTGCTTGTCAGGGAAGAGACAATTCACGGGAGAGGCCCCGCAAAAGCTGTATACATTCCCAATTTACTCACATCTCTGCGGTTTTTAAGGTTAGTAATTT
This sequence comes from Gymnodraco acuticeps, assembly GCF_902827175.1. Classification (NCBI taxonomy): domain Eukaryota; kingdom Metazoa; phylum Chordata; class Actinopteri; order Perciformes; family Bathydraconidae; genus Gymnodraco; species Gymnodraco acuticeps. The sequence continues at coordinate 2,020,168 of NW_022989977.1, forward strand.
CTTTTTGCATTATTATTGGCTGTTGCGAGAGCAGCTGTTCCCCAGCCTCCTCCCGAATTACCATCCGCACACTGACAGGCAGGCAGCTGATGGGGAAACTCACTGTGTGCATGAGGTGATCCAATTCAGCAATGAAACTAATGTGCTGCATCAAGGGGGAGATGTGGCGGCCCTGGAGGAAGAGGAGGAGTCAAAGGTTCAAACGCAGTCTTGGGAGCAGCTTGGACTGATGAACATCCCTGTTGTTCTGTTGTTCCAGTTCTTGCCTTTGTTATTTATTTGTTTATTTATTTACCTATCTGTCTATCTGTCTATCTATCTGTCTATCTATCTATCTATCTATCTATCTATCTATCTATCTATCTATCTATCTATCTATCTATCTATCTATCTATCTATCTATCTATCTATCTATCTATCTATCTATCTATCTATCTATCTATCTATCTATCTATCTATCTATCTATCTATCTATCTATTTCTATGTAGTATTTATTAAATGATTTATTCATTTAGCTCCCAACACACTACCTTCTTATCTTTGCAGCAGATTCCAAACATGCACCCTTCTGCTCTCTGGTTTTATAAATAAAAAAAAAGACAATCCAGATACATTTTTGATGTTTGTAGGTACTACTGTATGAGGGGTGGGGACAACATAATGGACACATCTAATTACTATAACACAAAAATTAAGTATTTTGTTATGTTAGGTTTCTCGGATACGTCAACATAATTATAGACAGTGTATGTGGACCATGAGGGTCTTTTGGCAATTTAGGGTCTGAGGGAGTACAAACGATGAAGTAAAGCCAAAATCAACACACAGAAACAACAAACAATACATTCCTGACAAATTAGGGTACACATTAATACAAAAATCAAATATTGTTATTTTCTAGCCAAAAAGGTTAATGTACTGTTGATGACTTTTGTCTTAAAGCGACATAACTTGAACATATTTGTTGTTATAACTGTTAATATCTATACTGCATACCCTCTGATCCTGGTCAGCCACTAATAGAAGAGCCGGAGAGGTCATTTAATTGTAAAGTGAACTGAGGACGGAATATGATTTGAGTACTTGCATTATTCACAAAGTAGCAGCAGTGGATTCCGTTCAAAACCCCCCACTGTGCTCCATTTCCAGACATGCAGGCCTGAAGTTTGTCCAGCGCAGTGAGCTCCTTTGAGCATAACAACAAAGTGCTCATCGCCTATTTGCTGCTGAGGTCTTATGTTCATGTCTACTTCTATTGACATGCAGTGCAAACATTTATAATTACCTTTAGCTCTGTGATATCAGCCTGCCTTGAATAACCTGCTGTGGCATTTTACCACCTGTTACTAATCGCTCTGTGAATTCGTCACGGCACCGGCAATGATTCAAACCAACACTGGGCGCCCCACAAGACCCTCCAGGAAACGTATAGCAACCGGCAGCAGAGCAGCGTTCAGAGAGCCGGGGGAGCCACTTCATGGATTTTTTGCATCATTAACTATTTATGAGTTGCCACTTCATGTTATTTACACTGGACTGATGGTAATGCTGTTCAGAGCTCAAACGCCATGCAGGGTCCCCGCTGGGGTAGCTGGGTGGAGGGTGCAGCGGGAGGCGAAGGCATGTGTGAATCTGTTAAATATTGTACGTAAACGCCACCTGCAGCTGTGAACGAGGCGCAGGGTAAAAAGGGTGACTTGGGAGCAACTCTTGGGGGACAAAGAAACTCGGCAGACTGCAGACAGGACACACTATGTTACTATATAATGTATAAGTCAAAGCCCTGCCACAAGCCACAAGGAATATTCAGTTGACCTGGTTTACAGTATCTTTAGCTTTAACCCACAAGAGCTGATTGCATCACCATTTGCAGTAAATGTGTCATAGCTGAAGATAGATTATGCATCATCTGCTTCTGCACTTTCAAGTCTGTGGAGCTGCTAGTTTTCCATCTAATCTATCTATGTATCTATTTGATGGCACACAAAGAATTGTTAGGATCTCGCATATCTGTTTTAAAATGGGCATTGTTGGTCTATGTCCCTGACTTAATATTCATGTCTCGACCTTACTCTCTCTTTCTCTCTTTGAAATTGAAAGGCAAATAAACAATATGTGCAGTTAAGTAGAAATGTATCAACAAGGAAACGTGTCAAAATCAGTTTTGCAACATGGCATGCAAACTGTAAATAAAACACTTGGAATGTCCAATCAGACAAACAGCTGTCACACACTCAGTGCAGATGCTCAAAGAGAAACGGCTGGACCTGTCGGAGTTAAATGTAGGTACTGAAGTTGAGTTATTCTTGAACCACTTCAAAGAAAAGTCAAGCAGCACGGTTAAACAAAAACAGTACATTTTGGTTGGTATGATGAGCAACGGCGTCCTTGGATTTGCGTCAAAACTGTTGCTTCGAACACTGAGGGACTTCTTGTTGCCAGGAAACATTTGATATGATTTTTTCAATTTTGTTGATAACTGCTGGGACTGTTGCCCATCTACACTGTTTTAGTTTATCAGCACCCCGAGGCTTTTATATAGGTTGCCAGGAGGGATATCATCTTTGTGACTGTAGGATTTTCATTAGGTCCCTGTTTGTTGTTCAGTTTGTCTGTGGCTTTAGTTTTTATGGACATGTTTCTGCTCTTTCTCTGCCCATTTGTTACCATAGTTTTATTGGATGATTACTTTCAAATTCCTCCAATAGGTTGAAATCGTTTTAAATGTTGCCAGTTTTTAATGATTTTTAATAGTTTGTTTTTCGCATTTTGACTGGCTAATGTGCCATTTTATTTGTGTTGTATACAGCTGTATTTGTCTGCCTGTCTTGTCTGTGTTTTATCCGTTGTAACTTCGTTCATGCTGCCCTTCTTGGCCAGGTCACTCTTGGAAAATAGATTTTAATCTCAATGGGCGCATTCACACCGCAGTACTTTTCCCACAAAGGTTCATGAGAACTTAGTTCATGAGTCTTTTACCTGGTTAAAATAAAGAATATATAATGAAATGTGTTTGGTTGTTTAATAAAAGATTGGATTTCGTGTTTTACAGGGGTTAGATTTTTCAATTGTGCCCATTCACACACAAACTCGGTCTTTACAGGTAAATGAACCTTTTATCTGTCCCTAAAATCAGTGGTTGTTTTCCTGTTGTAAGGTGGATTTATCATGAAAATCATCAGCAATGGAAATCTAACTGTAGTTAAAGATTGAACTGTGTATCTTTTGTGGACATTATTAAATTCATGTGACATATCAAACCGGTATTTATACAAATCAAGATCATATTGGTTGTCGCAATATATATCTGATAACGATGTTCAATCCAGGAGGCTCGATTTAAATCTGATTGAATCAGCTAAATGCTACGCCATGTTTACCACCTCGTCTTTAATTGTGTCTGTCTGCTGTTTGGTAGACGAGCAGGTACATCGTTTACAGTCGGTTTCAGAGCATTTTTGCCAAAAGACAATCACTGCTGCGGGCAATAACATCTCTATGAGAGCCGTGAGAGTGAACTGAAACACTGTGAAGGTGCAGGCCGGACAGATTAACAATGAGTTGAAACTCACTGAGCTCTTTAAAGCCGAGGGGAGCTGCAGATGCGGATAATAATCCTCTGAAGGATTATCACAATGAGCAAACCCTATCACATCGTCATTTGATACAATGTTATCATAAAAATATTGATTGCAGCTGCTTTTATTGAAATAGATATTCCAGTTTTGTCCAGTCTCTACAAATACAACAACCAGTAAGCTGTAGCCTTATAAATGTCTCAATAGCTGTACTGAACAGCGAGAACATCAGGCCCTTTATGGTGAGAAACTGTGTAGACAGAGTCTCTTAAAATGGGTTTCTGTTTGCAGAGGAATTAGTGTTTTCTTTAAAACGACACATTGTAATTTCACCAGTCCAGGTTTTGCTGGAGGGTGAATTAGTTCCACGCATAAATGTGTTGCTTATTAAAAAGATACACAGGATCCTCAATGATCAGCAGCGTCATGCTAGGTCTGAGTCACTTCCCATCAAATAGATGAATGCAGAACACGGTGTCTTCTATCCAAATATCCCATGCTTGTATCCACTCGTACTCACCTGCATCCTCTTGATAATGTTGCCTTCACTGCCTATGAGGGCCTTGATGTTGGCTCGTTGAATACCCTTTTCAGACAGTTATTTGTGCTCTTTTAGCTCACAGTTTGGAGCCATGCATGAATACTGCCTGGGTCTCACCCGTGGAGCTAAAGCAGCATAGATTTGTTCATGATCCCCTCATTTGCCCATTGCTATCATCTAAATAACATAAAACAGGCTGTAATTTGACCAGTGTGATTTGTGCTGGTGCTCTTTTGCAACAACAACCCAGAGCCATTGTAGTGTGATGTTGACCGCCTAATCCAGCGCCAGACAGAATTCCCTTTGAATTCGCCTGATTGCGAGGCTAATTTGTATTGAGTAAGTGCACACCATAAACAGACTTTGGAGCTCACATTATTTGTGGCAGTCACTGAAGCTTCAAGGCGTCGTTGTGACTAGCGGAGCCCAAGGGCTCAAATTACAAACTCTCTCCACTAGCACGCCTATAATTAGCCCGAAATTAACAAGAAATGTTTGCTTTAGTTGAATTATTCAAAACATTTATTTAGCTTGTAAAGGTTAGATCAAATTGTTGTTTGAAATGCACTTGTTTTTCAATGTCAAATGCAGAAGCTTTTCTTCTTTCTGTTGCTATTGACTGCAGGCTTGTCTTGTTATAGACAGATTGTGTCCGAATTATTCAATATTTTAAAAAACTGCTGGATCATAAACAACTTCATCATTTATTTACCTTACTATTTTTGTAGTACAGGGACCAACTACAAACTCAAGTAGACAGATTTCCAAAAGGTCATTATTTTGGGGCTTTGATAAACACAGATAACAAGCCCTGTTTCTTTAGCAACAGTTATTGTTTCCCTTTTATTAAAAGAAGCCTCTCGCAAAGAGGAACTGTTACACCCTGCAGTTTGAAGGTGTTTCCATATTGAACAGAAAGCTTATTGCTACGTGACATGAACTGTTACCTAGCAAGCACACACTGGACAGTTGTGTGTAAAGTTTGGATGTGTGATTGTTTTTGAGATATCTCAGATTCAATCTCAGACTTAATAAGCAACTCTAGTTATCCACTTTTTTTATTTGAAGGTATTACTTTCTGTTGCCGGCCCTCAATTTAAAAAAGTGTAGAGTTGTTTAATTGTAGTCTGAAATAATCACAACAACAACAAATCACTACCTTTTAGTTGTTGCCGTGAACGTGTTGGCAATCAGTTATCTATTTACAGATCCAGCCAACACAAAGCAGCATAAGCATTATTATTGTTTGTTTTACTCTTTCAAAGACTGCTTTGGTCTGTTTTGGACCGCAAACAAATATGTGTCTTTAATAATGCTTTTAAGTGCTCTCTTCTGCTGGGATTGTTTGTGTCAGGATACTCTTGACTAGTTTTGCTTTATAATTCCTAATTAAATCCTATTGTTGGCATCTACTGATGAGAATGGGCCTTCAGTGAGGTACTCTCTGTACCTCACTGAAGGCCCATTCTCATCAGTAGAGTGAGCCAAATCACTCTGAGCTAATAATGAACACTAATATTACTTATTTCCCATTAGAGTTGTTGTGTCTGCTGAGTTTCTGTCATTGTTGGTGAATAACAAGTTTCATGATGACTAATGTGCAAAAGTGTCAAATCCAACGTATTGATTGCAAGGGGAATAATCAAACACGACATTTGTGTATTTGGCGAGGGCATATTTGTGGAAGTTCACCTTTATTAACAACATGAAGGACCCGAGGCAATGAGGTAATCTGTTTTTTTGCACTCTAAATGCAGACTGTGTGTTAAATCCATTTTTAAATAAAAACAAGGCGGGGGAGAAAACAGCGCCCAGATTCTAATGCGGCTAGATTGACAGACAGATAAAAGGGATACAGTAATACAATGACGGCATGACAATCTTGCCACGCATTTTATGGTGACGAATAATCAAAAATCCTTTTATCGATGACACATCAAGGAGCATTTAGTTTATGCTTCAGTTAATCCTATTTACTATTTTGTGATTTCTCTCCCTCTTACTTGTTCCAATGTGCTATATTTATCTCATAAATACTGGATATTTTGGCTTGACAAATTGCTATACAGGCACAATCCTATTAAGGGATGCGGTGTTGTGTTCCCTGCCAGTGATATTCGGTTTGGGTGTTGCATTAGACACTATGACAACTGTACAGTGTTGTCATTAGTGGATAATAACAGCATTTTGTATTTTTAGATAGTTCTTTCACCATACCACTATTTTTCATTATCCCTTAACAAAAGCCTGATGCAGACTTTTGTTGTTCTAATGTGCCACCAGATCCCTTTCATCAATCAATCAATTAATTAATCTTTATTTATCCAGCACTTTACCGAAACAAGGCATCTAAGCGGAGTCCTTTACAAGAGACAAATGAGCAGTGAAAACCGTACATTTGAATCAAAGAAGACGCATGTATCAAAGAGCCAGTTAGACTGAATTAATAATCCTTAATTAGAAGGAAATGTTTAACAGTATTAAATAGATTTGTGTGTGCAAAAAGCACATTTGAAACCCTAAAAGCACCATCAGACCAACGTGCCACCTGCATTTCACTTCAAGCTCCCCACCTCATGTTTAAATCGGTCACAGAAAGTGGAAGGATGCAGCTGCAGGTGGTTTTGAAGTCGTTGTGGGTAGATATAAACATCTTGTCATTTTAAAAACCAGCTCTGTTGTCCTCGCTATGGCCGATCTGGTCTTTAAGAACCATGTTTGACTTGTGACTCACTAGTTTTTTTGGGGGCTAGAGTGTGACTATTGATAGATGCAGTGTTGAAAGGGGGAGACAGAGGGGAGGATAATGCCTAATAGATCCGCAAGCTGGGGTCGAACCTGCGTACTGGGCAGCGGATACTGAAAATGGGCTGCTCGCCCTCTGCATTACTTGATTTGGACCTATCTGGATAATGTCTTTTGTATAGTGCACATACATGTTCGGTTTACAGTATTCCTCCTGTATCGTTAATTGTTCTTTGGACCTTTTGATTCAAACTCCTTTGCCTTGGTTTTTGTCTCGACTGCAGCCTTTATATACAGTTCATATGATTTAAATTGAGCCATTTGTTTTTTTTCTGGTTGCATTGATATTATCACCACCTCGACATGCAGTAGTCTCTGCCTAGGTCACTGGCAGGAGGAGGAAATGAAGTCCTGGAGAGCATTACTGTATTTCAGTGACATGTATTATGATAAATTATCGGTCAATAATTCAGCACGTGTGTCAGAGTATATTTACAGGACCACCTGGCTTTGCCTGAATAGAGGTTACACTATAGGGAGTAAATAAATAATACAGTTATTTTTTTTTTACCCTGCGATTTAATACCATTAAATATTCAGCTATTTGGATGATCAAATTTGCTGCTAAATTACAGCTTCCCTGTTGATAGGACTGGGAGGAGAGGTGGCCAACGGGTGCTGCAGTGGGAACCCAGCCAGAGAGCGAAACAACACACACACACACACACACACACACACACACACACACACACACACACACACACACACAATCAGACACCCATATGCATGTCTGTGTGAGCTAGAATGACACACACATAAATACTCAATTTGTATAGTTACACACAAGCCGAGGCACACACACACACACACACACACACACAGCCCCAGGTGGCACATGCTGGCATACACCGCCTTACCTGATGATGCTGTATGCATCAATGAGCGCATCTGAAATAATGCAATGTTTACCCGAAGAGGGATGGTTGGAGTTCAGATTCTGTCTGAATATTTCACATAGAAAGAGAGGATTATTTGATAAATAATATATGTAAAATACATTCACAACCATCCTGTCTTTTCCTATTATACAATATAATAGAGTGCTGTGACAAGACTCATTTCTCCAGGATCTGCCCTCTGACAGACTGGTGCAGTTATTACTATTAACCACTGTTAGAGTCATCAGCAAAAAAAAATTGGCATCCCTAAGCATGATATGAGAATTGGTAAGCAAAATGAGAAATGAAGCAATTAGAGAGGTTCACATACATTATTTAGCGCTCATTAGCTTCCTGTGACACTGTAGGCTCCACACCAATGAAAAGTGTTGGCTGGGCTCAGGCAATTAGTAAAATTAGTGGCACAGGATTTGGCGTTGATTCAGGCCACATGGCCCAGAAGATACCAGACTGGTGTCAGTCGTGTAATTTATAACTTTGCACGTGAAATAATAGGTTTGAAAAATCACTAGGGCTACCAGTGTGTCAACCTGTATTATCCGGGCAACAAGGGTTGTCCGTTGGACAGAGTGAACAGCAGAAGCTTCCTCTGATTTTAGGGGAGTGCACGGTGCAGTCGGCCATTTTGTGTCTCTTTGAGAAAAATAGGGGATAGAGGTCCAAGCGGATGGTAATTAGCAGTCTGGGTTGTGTTTGTTTTCATTTTGCGCATGTTTGTGCTGATAAAGTTTGACTTGCCAAAAATCCCAGTCCCGTGCTGGATTCCGCTCAAGCTGTTCCCCAGCATCCTTCAGGAACGATGGGAAATCTTGTACACTGCCACTGGTCACAGCACAAACAGACGGTGGTAATCAGTGATTAGTGGACATGTTACAGTATACAGAGATAAGCCCACACCCCAACCCTTCAATCTGAATCAATAGCAGCACATGAAATACATAAAATGTACATGTTTGGGGGCAGATATTCTGCGATTAACTGGCAAAATAAGCACTAAGGGTTTGTAGAAATCTATTTATGAGACTTAAATTATGCAGGGACATTTGCATAAACATCAAAAGGACATAAATAAATTGTTTTACTGGTCAGAACACAGTGTGCTGAAGGAAAAGAAAGCCCATTTTGTTAAAACAGGCAATTTAACAACACCGTTTTGATCCCTTTTGGTTTTGAGCTTAAGGTCTGCAGCCAGCTTCAAATGACTGTAGGTCCACATCAACACCACAGCGAAGCTAAATAACATTTTGCAGCCTCTTTATCATTGCGGGGAAAAAAGGAAGGCAGAGAACAAGCAAACCAAATAAACAGGTGTTGTGTGCTTTAGAAAAAGCTAATGCTAACGTGTTCTGGAATAGAGAGGCATAATTATACTGTGCCGGATTATGGAAAACATTGTGCATGTTAATTACACCAGGTATGCTCATTGATTTTCTGTTATAATACTTAAATGTGTCATTAATAATTCATTTTCCTGCCAGCCCATTCCATTTTCCATGCACCTGTGTTGTTGATGTGAATGACGCTGTGTCATTGCTGATGATGGCTCTGTAGTTCATCATAGAAAGTAATTTTCTGCAGTGACACCTACTTATTTGTCTTTTATGAGCCACTGACAATGTCCATATTGTAAGGAACGACTCTAATCACACACTGACCGTGAACCGTTTCTTTTTTTCTACTGTCTGAAGAGGCTGTTATTTGTCTTTTTGCGCTTATAGTTGTTTAAGATTAGGGCAAGGACAAGTTGAATAGAGGATAAATGGTCAAATTATCATTGACAATACATTTGCCAGTTCTTGTGAATCTCTCAGGCCAAAAGGTGTTAATTTAATGCTTGAGTTCCCTGAGCTGCTGTTTCCACAACTCTGGACCTGATTCTTTGCTTACTGATTCTCTCTAAGCTCAGCGTTTGATGAAAACTAATTCCCTTGTTCTTGTCTTTTAAGAGCACCCATCCCTCTCCTGTCATTTTAAAGCAACGCATTCCTCAAGACGTGAATCTATCAAGCAATAGTAGAACGATGAGCACGACAAGCAAACAAACCCCGAAACAACAACAGCAGCGGCCACAGGCACAATCAAGTTTGTCCTTGAATTTCCACACCTGTGAGCGCTGAACGTGGCAGGGCCATTTGTGAATTGGAGGGAACGCGACATGTTTGTCCAGCATCAACTCGGCAGCGTGTTTATCCCCTCGTTTTTCCAGCATTGTTTGTCTTTTCTTTGTGGCGCTGAAATGCTCAAATTGCATTTCTCAGATGTTGGTTCCCTGGAGGTGTGCGCTTCTCGGCAGGTGTCTGCGGGAAAAGGGAAGGGGAGAGGAAGAGGGACTGGAAGAAAGATAAAGAGAAAAAAAGGCAGAAAGAGAAGATGGAGCACGAGCAAGAGAGATCTCCCACTCATTCTCCGATGTGGATTTGAATTTATGCCGAAGTGCTTCATCTGCCATATATGCTCTTTAGCAATGTAAATGCATGCTGATGAACTTGGATCTTGCAACAATATGGCACATGTTTCTTATACCGCAGAAACTTTTTCACAATTAGTTGTTTGGCAGGAGATGATAACTATTCAGAACTCCTGTGAGCAACATCCAAGTTACGGAAGTTTAGAACAAACACGCTTTTTTTTACTCCCTGAGGTACTTCACTCTGACAAGCTAAATCCTGCTAAAAAGCATGACACAAAGTGCTGTTTCCCTGCAATAATAATTCAATTTTCCTTATTTTATTTCAAATCAATTAGCTAACCTTGAGATGAGCTTTACTGCTGATAAGTGCTGTACAGTAAAGCTCAATCCCCCCTCTGCTTTGAAAGAGGCTTCCTCTGCAGGCACTGAATAGCATATAATAGATATTGAACTGTACATTTGAATTGAAAGCTCGGGTCATTGTGCCTCATTGACTTTCGACCACAAAAACCAAATGATGTCTTAGTTGAGAGAAATATATCAAAGGATATCAACAATTACGAGTCATAAACACGCCTGGAGACGTGCCTGGCGGGCGTATAGCAGCGGGAATTAGCATGTTGAGCTGATAAATATGCATGTAAAGACGCTCCCAGGGGAATAACATGCATGTGATTGATAGCTTTTGAATTGAAGGATGTGTAAATTCCTTTTATTCTGGGGGTTGTGCTGTTGTACCGCCGAAATACATAGCACTTGTTAAAAGTTTTACCAACTTTATAATCCTTAATGCCACATCTGTTTGCTGTCTTTATAGCGCCTGTAAAACGTCATTAAATTATTACCACCAGCTGGCCTCATTGCACAATAACCTCACTTATCTGTTATTCTCTGGGAATACTTTTGATTTATAGACCCTCTTAGAATAAATGATATTTTATACATATGTATATATAAATAAACAAGGGGAAATGTGTTCTCTTAAATAATTCATGAGTTGTACTTTGAATAAGTTACTTAGTAGAAGTTTTTTTTTTCTTTCCAGCATGTATAAAAGAGTTGTTTGTGGCAGATACAGAATGAAAGACAAGGCTGGACAGGTTTGTCTGCTGGGAATAATCTAAACCTGAAATATGATACCTAATCACATGTTAAGAATAAGCTTTTGTAAAGAAACGTAGCATCTTTCTGAATTGATTTTTGACAAATATTGTGCATAAACCTTCAAACTTATTTGGTCTTTATCTACACGATTTTTAAGAATTCTGTATCTAATTAATTCTCATTATCACCATATTATATTTGGTGTAAAAAAAAGATTTAGTTGAACAGCTTTTCTGAAGTTGTTGAATCTTTATTGAAATGATAACTCTTGTAAAAACTGGATGTTTTAAATTAAAAAAAATAGACAGAAATAAACAGTTTTCAATACTGCTTCAAATCAACGCCTCATAACTCAACTCTAAAGAATTCCAGCACCCCCTAATGTCAATGTGAAGCTACTGAAATCACACCTCAAAAATGGACAAACTGACAGGCATTATTTCAGCACACAAGTTCTCTGAGAAAAGCAGAACAATCTGAGATAATATCCACACAAACAAATGCAGCTCAGGTACAGGGGTGATCTCTGTGGCTGGTGCTTATAAATAGCACTCGCCCTGGAGTAGCAATAAAAGCTGTTTGCGTTGCTGCTATATGTTTAGTATGTAATGATATATTATTGCTCTAGGTAGTGGGAGCATGTCCTATGTGCTCGGTCCTCTTGGGTATAATTGCTTCAGAAGAGATAAACTGAGCAGAGGGGGGGGGGAGGGTTGAAAGAAGGGGGAGAAAGACAAGATATTAAAGATTAATAAGGTGTGTGTGTGTGTGTGTGTGTGTAAAGCTTTAACTCTCAAGAGTGATTCTTTTCATTTAGCTTGTCTTTTATTTCCCATTGTACTTATTTTTTGTTCACTTTGAAATTCAGACTATTTGTAGTGACCCTCAAAAGCCTCGTTGGTGCCGCTGTGTGACTCTTCAAGCTGTTAACCGATTTCAAGCTATACCTGTCAGTCATCACAGACAAAATGCAGGACGCAATCTGTTTTGTGTTGGTCCATGGATTGAAATGAGACCATTATTAATAAGTTGTCATTAAAAGATATCTTTAATATTTCACATATTTTTTTATATTCGGAATAAGACTTTATTTTTTCATTTTATTATCCGAACAGTTTGATTTCTATACACAAAAAAGCTGCTCAAATCCACCAAGGGACAAACCTTAAACTGCTTTACTTATGTGACAAATAGCTGTCTTTCTGCTTATACTGTGGCTAACAACTGTGGGTTTCTTAGTTGAGGAGAACATTGTATGGTCAAAAACTGCAATAAAACACATATTTTTGGTAATGTAAAACTCCAAATGTTCACAAGCTTTGTCTCCCAGATGTAATAAATGAGCTACACTTTTGTTGTTTTTTCTATAACAGATTTACTTTAAGTCTAGCTTGCATTAAACATTTAAAGTAATATGCATATTTACAAATATGAACATTTTCAATGCAAGAAAATATAGTGTGGATGAGCATTATAGAAGCTTATTGCTTTCAATTCTAATTAAAACAAGTAAAGTAAAACATATAAGATATTCACACACACACACACACACACACACACACACACACACACACACACACACACACACACACACACACTGAGAGTATCAGTGTGAAGCTCAGAATAAAGGATTCTGTGAATTTGGCCAGGTTTCCGTGTCAGAAGCAGCCTGTATGTACGTTTCTGTTCGGAGGCTTTAGAAGGCTCTTTTTTCACACCCTGCTGTTTTCCCCTGATAATTTAATGTCCATATTCTTCTCTTCAGGAATTAAAACCCTCTGAAGTTCATTCTCTGCCTTTGTTCTCTATGAGGCAGCACAGTGGGGCTGGGAAACACACACCACACTCCGTAGGTCCTCTGTTGTATTGCCTACTGAGTAACCAACCAATTACCAAGTTCAAACACGCAGCTATCACTCTGTTTTTGCTGCTATCCTCTGATTTGGCCAGTGTTTGTACCAGACTTTTTTCCTCATTCTTTTCAAAATGAGCTTCTAATGGAGATGGATGTTGATCATGGCGTGTTACTTGTTCTCTGAGATGACGAGGCAATCTTCAAACTTTAAACTCCTACTTGTGGAATATTGCCAGAAAATATTGACAGCATAGTGTGATTGGTGCATAGAGTAAAAGGAAAAAGAAATAGCTTTCTGTGTGTTTTCACTGTGTCTGTAAGTCACAATAAGGACTGATGGACTTGCTAACCTAGATGTAGCCGAAATAGAAACAGGAAGAGTATGTTAGAAAACGACACAATTACACTAAAAGAGAATATTTTGAACATGTGACTTTACATGAATGTCTCTCTTCCTCACAAAATCATATAGATTAATCTAGAAAGAAAAGTCTGGTCAGAATGTTCTTGGATTCAAAGACCTTTAATTGGCAGTGTGCCACACAACACAGAAGAAAAACCATGAGAGAAAACTTTTCTGAAGTATGCATTTGATGACTGACCATCATAATAGAATACATTGGCAGCGTCCGTTCCTTAGACTTCACCCAAAGGCTAGAAAATGGTTGTGTGGCTGATAAAATGTTTCACACAGGGAATTTAAATAAAGGTCAGGTCAACAAAATGTTCAGCACAGAGAGCTTAAGTTGTTCAACAAGAATGCTGATCCCCAGATAGTTCTCTCCATTGTCCCCTTCAACACGTTCATAAGCTCAACAACAATACAGGCCTTCCCTGAGTGCAGCAGGGTTTTTCTTCTTCTTCTGTGTGGTGAAAATGTGCATTTTGTGACAGGAAGGCGGCTCATGATTTCCCCAGTGAACCATATGGCCTGTAGAGATCTACCTGTCAGCACACCTGAGCACCTCAGCACAACCCAGCCTTTCCTGCTGACTCCGCCGCCTCTGTTTACAGACGAGACAAGAAAAATGCAACGGAGGTCTTCGTCATACGGTGTGTTGGGGTCAGGGGAAATCACCTTAGCCAAGACTGTGTAGCGCCAGCATCTTTGACAGGATGATATTCGTTTAAAAAAATGCCTTCCTCATACAGTGACTGATGTGTCTCAGGAAGTACATTTAAGTATTTTGTTATGCAGAAAGCGCCAAAGATGGATTACAGGAAAATCAGGCAGCACTGAATAGACCATTGATTTGATAAAGCCGAGTTTGAATGCTTATAAAGCTATGTTGACAGCCGTAGGGAGTGTGACAGCATCTTCAATTAACAATTGATGCTTATAAGAACATCCGTCTGTAAGTTATTCATGATTTCTTATGCCAGTTGTTGTCATAAATCCATATGTAGGCAAGTTAATAGATTTCCGCTGCTGTATGACAAGATTTTTCCTTCTCCATCTGACCCTGCCATATGCTAAAAGACGTCTCTTTTGTCCATATTCACTGTCTAATTACTGTACTGTATATCCAGGTGTTTTCTTTTATTTGAGCGTACACCTGTGAAGAGAAATTACCATGGAAATATCTCAGAAAATATGAACTAAATATGACCTAACTGAATTCTTACATTATTGAAAATATAATAATATCATGAGATAAGTATTATATAGTAATGTTATGAGCCTTGGGTTTATGAAACCATACAAAATATGTATGTTAGAAACCTTTACATAAGATATTGTTTTAAATTAATATTATTATTCACAGATAACAATATTCTGTCCTGTCATAATACAATTGATATAATAAAGCCATACAAATTATAATCTGTAGCACAAAGTACACAGATGCTGAACTAAAAGGATCACTCT
The DNA here is from genome assembly GCF_902827175.1 of Gymnodraco acuticeps. Taxonomy (NCBI): domain Eukaryota; kingdom Metazoa; phylum Chordata; class Actinopteri; order Perciformes; family Bathydraconidae; genus Gymnodraco; species Gymnodraco acuticeps. Next base: position 2,035,231 of record NW_022989977.1, read on the forward strand.
GTAATTGTATTTTAACCACACGATTTATATTACATTATTACATATACTTCTACAACATATTACTCACTCATAGATGGATAATCAGTAGTTTGTTTGATTGTTTCTCAATTATTAGTATACATTAATGTTAGTATTTTGAATAAAGCTGGTTATAATTGTAAAAATATGTTCTGCTTAAAAAGCTAAATAGCTTATGTATCAAGTGTTGACCTATTCATTTTAAGGTGACACGGTGAGGATAAAATGGCAAACAATTTAACTGGAAATGGAGTCAGTCTTTCTCTGAAAATGGACTTTATAACTTAGATCAGGTTGTTTTCTCTAGTGTTAGTCTTAGCTATTTATTTAAGAGTGACATGTTTCCAGTCCTGTGTATCTTTTAGTATTAGGTAACCCTTTTGATTAGATTTGTATTGTACCGTTATCCAGTGGTTTTGCCGAAATCGTAGTATTTTTGACTAAGATTCTCGTGATGTAGATGCGATTTTCCCACCACCACGACACAAAGAAGATCATATTTATCTCTCATCCGAACCTGAAGAGACAAACGAGCCGTGCCAAGTGAAACACAGATTAACATGCTGTCGTGTTTGCAAGTTCATACGATAACAGAAGGGTGGATTTGATGCCCCCCATCCTTCACTACATCCACCCAGCCGCATATTAACTACATCTCCTGCCACTGCCAGCGTATTGATTCATCGCCCCCCACCTCTGTTCTCTATTCTTAGGGACAAAATGTCACAACAAGAGCATTTTACTATTTAGTGTGAAAGAATAAGCCACAGTCACCTCGCACGTTATTAAAACATCAAGTTCACATATTGCAGTTTACACTTTGCACTTTATTAACTTGAGAACTGTGATGTGTGGCGGACAGGTGTGAATATAAAAAACAAAGGAGAAATGCTAGATGTGTTGCTGTGTTGCTATACTGAGCTGGAATATAAATCAACACAGAGAGAATTATGCTCTTTCAAACTTATATACAAATCTACAATTGTCCTGGATTTTGACATGTTTCCAGTTCATTGCATTACATTTATATTACACTTGTATCCAAAGCAATGTCAAATAATTACATTCAACCATGAAGATACAAACTCATTAACCTGGAAAGCAAAAGTAAAGTGAGAATACAATGTTATGATCTAAGAAAAGACCTCTGTTGAAAATACCATGTCTATACACATTTATTTGGTAATGCTTTCGATTGGAACATTTTGATACACCTAAAGGCAGTGTCACAAAATGTACTAAATTATAGAATAAACATGCGGTTAACAGTGTCATTAAAACCTACAGTGTGGCACTACTGACATACTGTAAAAACTGTATGTCCAAGCCTTACTCCAAGTAAAGATGGTAATGGATACAAATGTAGTTTAAACTCAGAACTGAAAGCGGAAACATTTGATCAAACTCTTTATTGAGGAAAACAAAACAAGATCTGGTTTTCCTTGTGACAGCGGCTCCAACAGTAACACACGTCAATGGGAGATGTTGAAAAGTCATCTCTCTCCATGTTTGGGGTTCTATTGCTAAAAAGACAAATGAGGAACTTGAAGTAAACTAAACTACATTAGTAACTATTGCTGAAAATATTAAAAGGCAGAATACAACATTTCAACTAGCTAATGTTAGTGAAAGCTAATAAACTCAGCTAGCAACAATTTTCCTTTCAGCCTTTAATATCGACAGCTGCCAGCAAGACATTTTAAGTCTGCATGTTTTGTCTTTATTTCGTTTAACCAAAAACCAATAGTTTTAAAAAAAGGACCAAACTGCCCTTAACCCTTGTGTTATGTTCACATTTCGCACCCTTTGGTAATGTTCGGGTCAAATTGACCCGGGACATATTTCAGGGTTTAAAAAAAATACAGAACTAAATTCAACATGCACAATTCCTTATATATATTGTCTTTAATATATTTATATTTAACAATATAAATGAAATATATGATTAGTTTTTGAAAATACTCTTTGCTAAATCAAATGTAACAATGGAAGTGTCCATCGTTTTTTGTGATAAAAATGTAATTTATGTTAAAAAAAAATACACTGTAATAAAAACTAAGTTTACATTTTGCTCATGCTTTTCTAGGACAAATGTAAATGAAACATGTTTTCATTAATGTTTATTATTTTTAATCTGTCATATAATAATCAAAGCCCTGAAGGAAATAAAGCAATTTAGCAGCAATTGGAACACAAGAACCACACAGCCAAAAGTATTTGGCTGTGAAATATAGAGAGAATGAAACATCCATATAAATTACATAGAACAGATATAAACACAAAGCAAATAAAAACAATTAACAGTCACTATTCATAAAATACAGTATATCCGAAAACTATATTGATGAAGTGACGCTGCAGAACATCATGTGAGTCAATGGGCAAGTCCGTTTAGGAAACACATGATGTACAGAACTTCTTCGTGTGTTTAGCACAGATGTACTTGTTGCAGTTGCTGCATGTAGTCTGTGTCTTGGAGTCCTTTGAGGGTCCACAGACCTCACAGCTGGCTGTGGGGGTCTTCCAGAAGCTGACTGTGGGGGTCTTCTTGCGGCTGGCTGTGGGGGTCTTCCAGCAGCTGGCTCTGAGTCAAGTTAATCTTCCAATTTGCTGTCAAATTCTGAGTTTACCTCCACATTATCCTCATCTTCAGAAATGTCTTCCTGTTCCACTTCACCGTGTTCCTCTAATGCATTCCACTCACTCTCATCCATTATTAGCTCCAAGGCTCACTGAGCAGAATATGTTTTGGCCATTTTGTTGGTAGATAATTGTAGTTCTGCACTACACTGTTACTACACTGAGGTTATGTCTCTGTTTAGTCCCTCCTCCGGCGTGCAGGTGCGAGGGGGGACAGCGCGAGAAAATGTAAAATGTTTATACATTTCTGGAAGATCTAAAATGTTTATAATGTTCTAGGATAGTTTTGTGTACACACTACAAAGGGTAAAGATCAAGGGAAAACAGGATCAAACAGCTTCTCTATGCATACAATTTTGTGTGTGTGTGTGTTTTTTTTTTCTCTGTCTGTCCTGGTATTGTATCCGGGTCAGATTGACCCGAACCTCTTATGAAGGACATAAATGCGGATGGGCATTTTTTCATAAGTGGAAAAAAATAAAAACAATTCCACATGTCCTTCACAATAAATAAGCCCCGGCCATTGAGTTTCAGGTTGAACGAAAATATCCTTATATTTTTTTTTATTCATTGAAAATGGAAATCGGGTCAATTTGACCCGAACACCACACAAGGGTTATGATCAGCGGTAAGTCCGCTCCGTGTTGGCTATGCCATTTTTTTTATATGGTAGCTAATATCCTTGGCACGGTGCACCGCTCAGTAGAGTGCTGTGCCCTAATTTCTAATGTATTAAACTTTTGCGCGACGTATTTTCAAGCGACACAGGCAAGAAGGGCAGTTAACCATAAAACACAACTGTCTAGCTGCATTCACCACAAGGCTTTGCGCCTTAGGTGGGGTAGGTAATTTTGAGAAACCGGCTCGAGATACACTTTTTGTTATATTCCATGGAATGCTCTTAACATCCCGATAGCAATGAATATCTTAAGTGCTTTGACAAAAAAAAGCACTGTAAAAAGCACGACCAATTATTTTAGCCGGCCCGGCTAAAGTAACTGGATGGCCTACCTGCCTGTCAGCCTTCCATCGGGGCACAAACTTATCTCGTGCCCTCATTGGTCATGTGCGCGTTCGTGTGTGTTGGAGGAGGGGCTCTGTAAGGAAGTGGCAGATTTTCTCCGGTTGTGTATTTTCAAATTCTGGCGATCTCGAGCCGGTTTCTCAAACTTACCTACCCCACCTTTAAGGGTGAGTGGAAACTAAATGTAACGGTAAATAAATGTTAACGGCATTATTATGTGAGAATGGAAGGCTTAACAATAGAAGTAGGCTTAGTATTTTTGTTTAATTGTTAAAATTGTATTCACACAAAAACTTTTGCCATCTGAGTCTTTAAATATATGAATCTCTAAACAACAACAACAACGTTTTTCTTTCCATGTCTTCATTGTGAATTGATTTGACCTTTTGTGAAAGAATATCAACTAATTTATGTAATTGAGATGTCTTGCCTTGTGTTCATGTATTTCTCGTGACATTTGCTTTGAACAAAATGATCTAAAAAGACCGGAATTGGAGGCATTTAGTGTTACATGACAGGTCACATGCTGTTGATTACCCTCATCAGATCATATGAAATGGACCTTCCCACAGTCTGTTATGATATTATCCCATGTCAGCTCCACTTATCTTCAACATACAGTCATATTATTGCTTGCATGAGGACTCAGTAGTTGTGACAGACCGAGGTCATGGAGATGTTCACTGTGAAGTTTTCAAATTAGTCTGAAATGTGACTTAATACAATAATAATATTTACATAGCAGTAAAGCTGAAGTTTGTTGTCTGCATTTCTTTCAGCTATCTGAGATATTTCATACTAACATTCATTTTAAAATTATTCAGTAAGGAAGTTGCCTGGAAGTGACCCAACAGACAGGTTTTATTGCACCAGGAAGCTTTTTTTCTCTCGGAGGGAAGCAGCATTACCAACTTTCCAAACCGGGTGTAAAAACTAGAGCGTGACAGCTGCATTTAAATATGGAATAGCTGCAGATTTGGTTTCAGACACCTTGTACTGTGTGCAAACAAAGCCACCGATTCCACCAGAGAAAAGAGAATGCATTTAAAGCACCTCTTTGTCGTTGTTCAGAACTGTGTTCCCTTTGTTTCCATTTGTCTCTTTTTAGGGGGAAAGAATGGGATGAAATATTTTTAAACGGTAATTACCTGGCTGGGATCCGACATGCAGGGATTAATGGGTGAGTGTGGAGCACCAGGTTCGGCTGTGTGTTGGAAGGTAAGGGGGTTGTGTGGGTGTGTGTGATGGAGTAGCGGTGGTGGTGGTTGTGGCAGTGGCGGGGGGGTGCCGGATACGGAGAACCAAAGACTGGCAGAATTCTGCTGCAAGTGTCTTTTCTTTATCCAAGCTCAAGTCACTGCTTCACGCCAAGTCCGTCACAAATGAACAAGACAGATTTAGCTCTCCCGCCTCATCCCACTCCCTCCAAATCCATTTGCTAAACGTCTGTTTTCATGCCTCCTGAAACAATATTGTTACATGTTTGGGGTTATTTTTACCTTCTTCGCTCTGGCCCACTCTGTCGAATTTCTACCGAGGAGTTAAGCAAATCTGTAATCGTGCTTTGTTCCAAACCCTTGTTTGGCATGTAATTGACAATCGCAAGCAATCTCCGATCAATTCATATCACCACAAAGCACTCGAAACTGCCTCCTAGGCCAAGCTCAAATCGCTGAAGTCAAAGAATGCTGCAGTGCACTTTGTGCTCAGAACTCAATTAGGCATGTCCTTGGAGGACAATATCTCTGAATTCTTTAAGTCGTTTGGATAACGCAGAGAGGCGATGAGGTGCTCTTACAGATGGTGTGCGACTCAGGCTGTAATTAAACAGATCAGTGTCTAATACACAGTCTGATATCCAGCAGCAGTGCAGCCAAATCTCTGAGGGAAGAACTTCTTGAGGTTCTCGGGAGGTTCTCAAGGTCGCTGAAGTCACTGCAGATGCTACAGAACTTATGTACTCTGAAGAGTCACAGCTTAGTTACTTAAAATAAATGTTGTTTGCTACAGCAGTGAGTTGGGCAAACAGAGTGTTATATTTATAGTATAAAATGTGTTTGAGCATCCTGATTCCAGTTTGTTTTGAAATTACTTTCATTCGAAATATACATATCTGTCATTTTTACAATAAACATGTGAGGATTTGTTATGTGCAATGCATAGCGATGTATCTGCAATTATCTTTTATAATTAAGGTTGCAAAGGTTAGAAATAAAGTTTCTGTTTTAAGAGATTGTTTTAATGTTGTAGGGAGTTTTTGCGAGAAGCTAAGTGGGTCAGTTTTGCCATTTTTCCAACTGATATTCTAATACAACATAATATATTGTCAGTGCTTGAGCCAGCAATGTGGACAATATGGTCAAATCTGCATAGAAATTAGATGACGCCGTCATATGGTGAATAATCTGTCAATTTATCTCTCAAACACATTTCTATTCACTGCCTTACCATATTAGTACATTAGCCGGCCACTGCTAACTTCGACAGTTAGTTCAGCGAGACACGCAACATTTAAACTAGCTGCTGCTTAGTGAAAATAATGTGTTCTGTAACAACTAAGAACTTGTTTCTGTGTTGCAAACCTTTTAAAACACTTTTACCAAAGGACAGGTGAGCCTCCTCTTTGTGTAACCCCTAGCCATAAAGTAGTTAACAACGTTTTGTGGATACACAGCACTTCAGTTCGATACTGAAAAGTCAAAAGGTGCCAATTAATGAGAAAGACTGTATTTTACTTTATCAAATCAAAGTGTAAAGAAGATATAAATACATTCAAACTTCAAGTTTAGTACAGCTTTAAATCTAAATGATTTTTTTCTTTATGAATCATTCCATTTGAAAGTTATTTAGTTTTTTAAAGGTGCGAGTCAAAGCTGATAAAAGCATTCACATGCCCATGTGAATGATGCACTTAAAAAATCAAGGCTGTAGCTAAATGTCTTTTTCTCTATTATTCCAAGCTAATGAATCAAAGTCATTAATAATTTTATGATGTTTTTTTCTTTTTACTTGCTTTTTTTATTTCCTTGGCAGAGTTTGAAAAGACCAGACAAAGCTGCTGAACAGAAGGAAATCAAAGCGCATTTGGTTGGACCGTTAAGACGTGTGAAATTGTCTCGCCTGTCATTTGAACAGAGTCCAGGAGAAGTTTCAAGGTCGCTGAATTCTTCCTTAAATCTCTTAGATGCAACTGCTCAGTGGTTATTATATATCAGTTGCCCGAAATTCTGAGAAATGTTTGATAGAAAAAAATGTCATATGATATTTAGGCTGTCAATACAGCATTTTAAAGTTCAACATGTGTTCCTTTTACAAAATAAAGTTTAAAGTAATTTGTTTTATAACCTCCATGGCCCAAAAAGCAGGTTTTAGTAATACAAAGTACAGCAAGTTTATTTTTTCTTTGTCAATAAAAACTACTGTTGTTCATCACAGATGCAGGATAAATATTCTGGATTTATATCAGGTGATAAAGCAGCAAGTCTCATAACATGCTCCAATAACCTACCTGCTCTAATTACAACAGCAATCGTAAAATGTCAGAATGAAAAGCAATATAAACAAAGCATAACATTCAAGGCGACAATATTGCACTGATTAATATAGCAGCAATGATGTTTGAAGTCATTCCTGTATTAAGTGTAGATGCCCCAGAATAAAAAAACAACATAAAAACTTGCACACTACATTTCCAAAGTGTTTTTACTTCCTCTATCAATCTATACAATTTGAAACACGACACTTTGTTAATGACAACAAACAAATAATGACAAAGTGATTAATTCAGACAATGGAAAAGATAAAGTCTGATTACAAAAGAGGAGACAGATATTTTATATATTTTTGTGAGCAGATAGGCTGTTATCAGTCTGGATGATAAGATCACACTGAAGCCTTAAGAAATAATATGTTTTAGGCAGGGTGAATCAAGATCAGCATTAATGTGATCGGTGCCATATGCCAGAATGAATCTAATAGACTGATAATCTTCTTCTCACTGCTGGCGAAACCAATCGCTTTACGATAAGAAACTCACATTTAGGGCTGATCAGCTGCATCGTCACATTGGACCAGAACGTGAAAATATCTCCCATTAAGATCAGAAAACAACAAGGAGAAGCCAGACAACCGAAGAGAACACGGGAGATGATCAGATACACTCTGCGGAGTGATAAGATCTACGTCTGCTTTGAGCTGTTAAGGCACCTTTTGTCACGTCTGACTGTCAACACGATGTTTTGTTGACTTGAATTAAAAAAAACATCATAAAATAGATTCAGATTCTTAACTTAAAAGTACTAATACCATACCGTAAAAATACTGAATTTCAAGTAAAAGTATACTGCATCGAGAATGATACTTAAGTTAAAGTATGAACATGTGAGTAAAAGTACTCATTGCACAAAAAGTATTATTAATTACATTACATTGCATTTAGCTGACGCTTTTATCCAAAGTGACTTACAATAAGTGCATTCGACCAACAAGATACAAACTTGAAGAAAACAGAATCATATAAGTACAGGTATCTTATATATAGTATCAGGTTTCATAGAGCCAAAACATTTCAAGTGCTTTATTAATCTACTGTACATCTGCAAAGTAGTTTAAGTTTAAAATAAATGTAGTGGAGTAAAAAAAAAAAAATGCCTAACATTTTGAAAGTAATGGGTATAAATTAGGATAGCATGAAAATACTCATGTGAAGTACAAGTACCTGCACATTGTACTCAAGTACAGTACTTAAACGAGGTAAATGTAATTAGTTACATTCTACCACTGTAACATCGTGTTGTATACTGTAGTCTCACATTCTATAGAAAGCACTACTGCGGTTTAATTTAACTTGATAAACAACACGGATAACATTTATAGATTCATGTTTTCTCTTCCCTTAGTACCTTCAGGTTCACTTTCACATGTGTTTACATTGCTGACCCTTATTTGACATTTTCTTTGATATGATCAAACGGAGCAGCTTCCTCCTTCCCTCTCTCCTTCTCCATTATGGAACAAATTATTAACATCTGCTGCACAGACATCAGGAGAAGTCATGCATGCCTTAATGGCCCCTTGTTTAGTCATTTATGGGTAAGCATGTCATTATTTCAGGATTTATGATCAAACAGATAGAGAATGCATTCTCCCGGAGTTTCACCTAGCAATTATTTATTTAGATTTTTATGGCAACAAAGTTTCCTATCCTCCCTCACTATCCAATTAATGCTGATGATCAAGCATGTCTTAGTGCTTTAGCTTTTATTTTGTATCTGCGTTTATGTCCTTTGATGGAATGATGGATCATATTGTGATGAGCCTGTTGTGGAAATAGCTTAAAGTGAAATATACAGTATATCCAAGGACAGCCAAATAACCTAAAGTAAGTGAATTAACACAAAATCAAAGTATGTTTTATAGTTCAAGGTTTTGATAACATGTTTTATGCTTTATTTAAAAGTTTAGTCAAGTGACTAAAAGGCATATTTTGTCTTTTACTCTTAGTAAGTGTTATTTCTGCCACCCTAACTGCATTTATTATCAAAACGTACAACAACCAGGTATCTTTTGCTACTTGACCTCTAACTGCAAAAACAATATGCATTACATATTAGTACATACTATGTAAAATAAGCATGTACTATGAAGTATGGGTTTTGTAGTTTAAGCCTGCTACCATTTACAGGCACTTATTCAAAGGTGCCAAATTTAAATTTAGAAATGACTAAATATACAGCATGAAGAGAGGCCATCCTGAGGTGACATTAGCAAGCAGCACGATAGTGATATGTACCTTTCTTCTCACACACATGCATGCACATACTTACACCCACGCACACTCGCACACATTCCTGCAGTCACAGCGTCTTGCACAAACCATTCCTGACATTTTGCCCCTCTGCCTGGAGCAACCCTGAGGAGCCTGCCTCAGATCAAGGTCATCACATCACTCAGCGTCCCCGAAGCTGCAGCTAGAACAGTCAATGAATGTTGTAAGGCCTACGAAAAAACAGCCCTTACATCTACAGATAACGAGTCTCGCTCCAAAATGAGAGTTGACATGAAGTACACCTGCTGCTTCATAATGATCGATAGCACACCATCTCAAACAAATGACTCTAGGTGATCTCAGTGGACAACATAAGACTATTTTCATACATTTTGTCTGCAATTCTGTAGGCTCCAATCATTAAGGTGGTTATATCTGATACCAAAATTAACACAGAATTTTTTGAATGCCTTCCTCAAATCGTCTTTGGCAAGTTTCAAAGCAGAAAGCCTCTCTGACTTGAACTGAAATGAGAATGCACAGAGGGTGTGTGGGGGGTTTCTTCGCAAAAGCCACCATCTGGTGTCAGCGCGTGGTGTTGCTCACCATGACCAATTGTGTCATTAGATTATTGAATAATTAGAGGAGGGATCATGTCTACCCAGAGAACATGGCTTTCTAGTGTATTAGTGTGTGTTTGTGTGACTGAGGTCTTGATCACAAAGAGCGGCATTATATCTGCAGAAATATGTTTGGGGGGGGGTTCAACTCTGAGGAAAGTTTGAGAGAAACAGACTCATGCAACATTCATTAACTCAAAATGACAACACAATTTGTTAGAATATGTGTAATGCTTTTTTTTGGAAAACATTTTTTGTACAACCCTAATGTGAGAATCTAAATCCCAGTTTCTCTTATCTCCCCGTGAATAGAGTGTCCCTGTTAAGTCGAAGGAGGACTTTAAATGAGTTGCTCTGGGCAGTAAGGAATCTTTTATTAATGAAGGTTGCACTTTGTCTCAGGTGAAATCGTCTACAAAATGTCAAGGGAATGCATTTGAAGCCACCCACTGCTACAACACCAGGCTGAGTGGGTTTTCATCCACTTTAGATCATACATTTAATTGTTTAACTTTAGGAAACTCTGGTTGTGGATTTTACTTTGAAGCCAGGTGGGACAGCATAATGAAAATACGGATATGTAAAGCCAAGGCTATTCTAAAGAAAATGAGAATAGCCTAGGTAAGAGGTTCTCAGATTTAACTGTGAGTCAGCCACAGATTTAGGATGCAAGAGACACCAAAATCAGATATCCACCATCTGAAAAATGTGAAACCTTTAGCAATCTGATTAACTACTGAGTCTACTTTTAATGTTACGTGTTGTCATTGGATGATTAATTCCCACATCCCAGAACTGGACTAGTAATTCGGCCCTGGAAGCATCTGTGATGTGTTTCTACACATCCACAAGCAAGCATCAGGTTAAAAGAAAGCATCAGTTTGGACTTTTAATCTAATCAGAGTTAACACAGCAACACTGGGTTTTGAAAACTGTTCACCTCTTCACATATTTTCACGGTACAGAACTTTGAATATTTCATACTATAATTTTCATACTATAATCACTTGCAAAATTATCTTTTAAATTGACAAACATCATATGTGTAATTCGTGGCACAATTCAAACGGGATCGAAAGATAATCTTTCTCTTCCCTTTGACTTCAATACATACTTTTTCAGAAATAAGGGAAGGGGAGGGACTTTGCCACTCTATGGCGATCAAGCCTGAAGCCACAGAGAACTTATTTTACTGTCCTTTTTTCTTAGAGGAAGTACAGAAACACTGAACTCTGGATTTGTTTTAATGTTTGAGATGCAATAAACGACACAGCAGCTTTTTGGCATGATAAAACAATTATTTTCCGCCTTGCTCATGAGAGTAACAGCTGGCGAAATTACAGCCTCGCCTACTAATTTTAATGTAACCATATATCGAGCCCGATTGTCGATTTCAAATGATTTAATGTAATTGTTTGCCTGACTGGCCATCGTAATCGGACTCTTTGAAGATCCAAAAATCCACGGTTTTCTTACATTTCTGATCGGATTGGCAAAAACTTCAGAATTTGTATTGACCGCCATTCAAATGACTGCCTTGGTTTCCCCCAAAAGTGGGCACCGCTAAAAGCTCCAGGTAATTTATGTGCGCCCGCTGGAGGTCTCTGCTCCAGAGACCCCTCACCGGGCGACCTTCATAAATACCTCCCCAACCTGTCAGACATGCGTCCGTGGTGACCACTTTCCGTGAAAGGACAGCACCCATAGGCACACCTCGTACTAGAAAAGTCGGGTGCAGCCAGTGGCGCAGTGCCATTACGCATTTCACAGTAACCATCACTCTCCGCGCGCGGGTTTAGTTTTAGGGCGGCCACCCAGCGCTGAAACTCCCTCATGTGTAAGCGTCCCAGTCGTACGACCAGGATGGCTGACGCCATGAGCCCCAGCAATCGCAGGCATGATCTGAAGAGAACATGTTTGCGCAGCTGGAAAAGAGCGAGACAAGCTCTGAAAGCTTTCACTCTATCCGCTGACAAGCGAGCTGAAAAGGGCACCGAGTTCAGGTGTAAACCCAGGAAGAGTATAGTCTGCGCGGGGCACAACATGCTCTTCTCTGTGTTTATTATGAAACCCAGGTTGAGCAGGTGCTTTACGAGGACATTTGTCTGCGTAACAGCCTCCTGCTCCGACTGTGCAAGAAGCAGCCAGTCGTCCAGGTAGGTCGCCAGGCGAATACCCTGTTGTCTTAACGGGGCTATCGCGGCTTCCGTACATCGTACAAACACCCTTGGACTGAGAGACAGACCGAAGGGGAGTACTCTGTATTCATAACAGATCCCCTGAAATGCGAATCTCAGATATTTCCTGTGTGGGTAATATACTGGGATGTGAAAATACGCATCTTTCAGGTCGACTGATGTGAACCAGTCGTCTTGTCGCACGAGCCGCAGCAGAGATGTGTGAGTGAGCATTCTGAACTTATATCTTTTTAGATATTTGTTCAGAGCCCTCAAATCAAGTATTGACCTAATTCCGTTCCCTCCCCGTTTGGGAACGAGGAAGTACTTGGAATAGAAGCTGCCCTGACTCTGCTCGGCGGGTACAATAGATATAGCCCTCTTTTCTAGGAGAGAGAGAATCTCTCTCTCCAGAATATGGGCTGACTCTCCTCGGGCCTGCGAATGCAGAATGCCCGAGAAGCGAGGGGGGGTGACAGCGAATTGGAGTCTGTAGCCCTGTGTTACTGTCTTGAAAACCCAAGCAGATGATGTGAGCATCTTCCACTGTATGCTCCTTAGAGCCAGTGGAGATGTCACGTCTCTTCCCCTCTGAGTCTCTATTTGTTGTGTTATGGGGCCCTCTAGTGTCTGAACACAGTGGTGCCCCTTTTCGACAATCCCCACCGACACTGCGCATGCGCGTGGCGGTGGTGCCTTTAAAGCCCCAGCCGGCATTGCGCATGCGCGTGACGGTGGTGCCTTCACAGACCCGCCTGTAATCCGCCTTTTGAGAGATGCCGTAGCTGCTCTCAGAAGGGGAACAGTTGACGGGCTGTTTATTGGTTTTATTGTTTTTCTTATCATTTTTTTGAGCTGCGCCCTCGGCCTGAAGCCTGGATGCGTCAGCGGCAAATATTTTATGACAGAAGAATCAACAAATTTGTGACATGTGTTTTTGCGGACTTGAGGATGGTGTTGAGGCATCTCTCGAGGCGGCGGGAACACATTTAGAGCTGGGGAACCGTGGACTTCCAGCTCTGTCACAGAGGGGAGAAGGAGGGGCTGTCACGCCGCTCGCTTCTTCTTCCTCGACTGCTGGCCGAAATTCTGGGTTGGCTGCGCCTGAGCTGCAGCCGGAACCGGAGATTTTCTAGGCCAGCTCGCCCTCGTCTCCAGCCTAGGCTGGGGACTCGGGGCGGGCTGCGACCTCTGCGTTTTCGGTGTTTTAAACCGAGCAGGGTTCGAGGCAGCTTGGGCGAAGGACTGCTGCTGCGAAGGCAGCGGCTGAACCCTTCGAGGGAGGCAGAGGTGGAGTGCCTCGTCCTCCTTCTTTTTCGACTCACACCTCCTTTGCATGGAAGCAAGAGCGGAGCCGAAAATTCCCTCGGGAACGATGGGCATATCCAGCACATCCTCCTTTTCCCGGTCTGGGAGGTTGGTGAGGTTGAGCCATCTCGCTCTTTCCTGCACCACCATGATCCCCATTGCCTTGCTCGTGGCCTGGACGGCGCAGCGTTGGACACGAAGACAAATGTCTGTGACCGCTGCCATCTCGTCCAGAGTGGCTGCCCCCGGGTTACCCGACAGGTCCTCGCAGAGCTCCGCTTGGTAAGCGGTTAGCAGCGAGGACACATTCAGGGCCCTGGCGGACAACGCTGCGGCTTTGTAGGACCGTTCAGTCATTGTCGACTGAAATCGGTCCGACTTTGCCGGCAGCGTGGGGTTCCTGTTTGGTGACGGGCCCATCCTCGGTAGGAGGTGGGCTGCTACCAGCGGTTCCATGGGCGGTATGCGGAGCAGGCCGAGCTTCTCCATTCCGTCACAGTCTAGTGAGGAGGCACCCTGGATTGGGACCTTGTTGCTGAAGGGCCGGTCTCTCCACGAGACCGACACCTCATCCAACATCTCCGGGAAGACCGGAAGGAGTTGCCTCTTAGTCCGCGCTGCTTGGGGAAAATGTTTCCCTTCGTAGCGGGACCTGGAGGTCTCCTTGACCATTTCAGGCCACGGGATGTCGAGTCTGGCCGCGGCACGTTTACACACGGCCTGCAGGTCCATGCTCAGACAGGGCGAAGCTGGTGTGCTATCACCCGGGAGAGCAGCCCTCGCTCCAGGCTTTGCAGCCTGAGCCGATGACATGAAGATGTCCTCTTCATGTTCATCCGACTCGGACAGGAGGAACACCGAGGCGTCCTCTTCGTCCTCATCGTAGTCCAGCTCGAGGACATCCTCCGCGGGTGAGACCATGGTGAGGTCTAACCGGGAGCCCCAGCTCGGTAAAGCGTGGGGTCCCGTTCCCGCGTGTCTTGCCGTCACCGGGTCCCGGCCTGCCAGGGCGCGGGATTCCGGTTCTGCAGCCATCGCAGATAATGAGCCCCAAACCGACACGGAGAGGGGTTCACTCTCTGTGGCGGATGCCCCCGCGTCTTGACTGCCGGCCGGCAGGTCAGTGGACATGGGGGGGGTCCTGCTCCGACAGGCTAGCTTGGCGTGCTAGCCGTCGGCGGAGGCTCTTCACGGTGAAGCGGACACAATGTCCGCACGAGCCGGGGTTGTCGATAGCGCCTCGGGCGTGTTCCAGCCCGAGGCAGGACGAGCAGACCTGGTGTGTGTCTGTGCCCGAGATCTTCAACCCGCAGCCACAGAGTCGAGCCACCGAGTCCCTGACTCCTCTGGTGTGAGGGAGAGAGGCGTCCATCTTGTTCGCCTCGTGTCGTGGAGAGGACCCGCTCTCAACAGGTAGGTTGGGAGAAAAAAAGGTGTTACCACCCTGTCCTTAATCCGGAGAAAAGGACGGTGTGGGTCTTTTATTCCCGGAGAATACTGACTGGTGTGACAGTATGCTCCTTTAATCATTTCCTCCTCCGTGGGGAAGAGAAAAGAAAAAACTTCCTCGCTACCGTGGTGTCGATAGTGAGGGAGCGAGCTAACGCTAGCTTGAAAAAAAATCAGACCTACCTTACTTTCCGGGGAAAGAGAACGGCGAGGTCGATTTCAATACTAACTGGCGTTAGTATTACCGTCTTCCTGCGAAGCAGAAGGAGTAGCCGGCGAGCGCCCGTCGACCGAAATGGTTATTTGGGTTCAGTCTGTGGACCGTTAAGCTTGTCCGGCTACCATAGAGATGTGCTCTGAAGCGAGAAGAGGTGTTTGAATGGCGCATGCGTCGTGGCGCAAGCTACTTATAGGGGGTGAATTCCCTGACGCTGACGTCAAGATCACCAGCCAATCAGGATTGGCGTAATGAGATTGATGCTTCTGTTTGCTCCGCGATGAGGCGCATCCCATAGTGAGACATCGAACGGAGTGTTATGAATGAGAACTGCGCTTGCTAAATTACCTGATGGATGGACAAGCTGCTGGACAGCAAGGTATGTTACCTGAACAGTTAATTTTCCCATAAATAACACCTTCAGAAAATGTAAAGTGTCTCCTTGTGTAATTTTACGTTAATTAGATGATAATGTTCACCTAGCTGTTAAATGTTAATATAGTCTAATAAAAATCCCTAGCAAAACCTCTGTCATCAGAAATACATATAGGCTTTTACATAATCTGTGGTCTTATTGAACTGTCCTGCATACAGCTCTCTTAATATTTAGTATACCTTAGTATTGCTATAGATTGGGTAAAGTTATTAGAAGCACCTCCCAAGTAATGCAATATGAAACTAAAGACTAAGGTTGGACATAAGATACTACTATGCCATATATTGAGTAAGTACTTTAAATAGCATATCATACTATTATTGGAACTCTACTAATATTACTGTTAGTGCTTCTATTACTCTCACTACGGATGTTTACACAAGTCAAGAAAACATTTAACAATATAGACCTTTGTGATTCATCTTTTTAATGTAGTGGAGTAGTAGTGACTAGTCATGATTTCATAATAGTAGCTGTTATTATAAAAAATGTTCATCCAGAATGTTTTACAAGAACATCATACTGAATGTATGGTTGTAACATCTGAGTTAATAGTTAGCTTGAATAAAGACTTGGAAACTTAAATTTAAAAAAAGGTAGCCATATTGCCTTGGGATGGCTCACTGCACTGGTTTGAAACGTACCTTTGCTTGTATTTTAAATTCACAGTTGACAGTTTGTGGTTTGTGTTGTTATCGTTGATGTTTTGTTGCACCTGCCAATCAGGAAATAATGCAGACAACGCAGTGACCTTTTTGTTGATTTCTGATGTGGTTTTAGCAAAAGCAGCGTATGTGACTCTTTTTATAAGAATTGAACACCCTGCCAGTCATTGGACAGGAAGTCTCACAGTTGATCATCTGTGATGTTACCTTAGGGCTCCAGTATGTGTGAGGTTGTATCCTCCACTATTTGTGTTTGAAAACTACAACAACATTTACTACAAATGTCTCCTCAAAGTTAAAAATAAAACAAAAACAACATGCATGTCTTAGTTTGTATTGTGTGATGTCATTCATGTTTTGCAGCCATGTATAGTGACATTCCTGTCATGTGCTCAGCTTTTTTTTTTATCGCACCAGTTTATTTAAAATAGTGAATTAAAGTGGCAGGTCCAATGTCTGTTATCTTGTCAACCGTGCTGCCCTGAGAAGCATTTGACAGGCTCTCTGACTCCTAGTCACACGGGTTTTATGGCGTTTCAAGCCTCTCGTTGAAATGATTTATGTGGCTGGCACAGATGTTGCTCAGATCCTGATTTTTCATTCAATTACTGAATCTATCTTGCTGTTTTAATTATGGCTATGAAAAGTCCCATATCCCTCCTCTTCAGCTGCACTCCTCAGCCCGTATTAAGGCCCTGAGATAATGTGGCCATCCATGCTGCTGTCAGGTACTCCTTCCTCTTCCCTTTATTATTTCAGTTGGTTGTTGTGTCTGCAGGAGCTATACTTGGGAGGTTGCACTGATACTTAAAAAATAGATTCTGGGTTACACATGCAATGCCACAATGTGATATAATAATAATAATAATAAATTATATTTCTATAGCGCTTTTCTTCAACGCAAAGACGCTTTGTAACATAGTAAAATGTAATATAGTAACACTCTGCCTTTCAGACAGAGCTCTGCTGCTTTCCATGATGTGTGTCGAATGTTTTTGGAACGTTTTAATGCCACATGAATTCAATTATGACTTTAATTTACTTAAGTGAGGAAAAGAGGAATGTCCACTTACTGTTGTGAGGCTTTTCCCAAAAAAGAAACAATGACAGTTTTATTTATTTCTGGTATTTGTCTAGCTACTTTTATGTTTATTAAACTTGCATGTCAAACATTTTGAAAGTTAACTAAAATGGTGACAAAGCTGATTGCGAGTGCAGTTAACAATTCAGCTGTAAATTGATGTGAATTACTAAATAACCTTTAGCTAATGTTACAAACTGTTTATGTGTGTTGATTGTACTGTATATTGTACAGTACATGGATATTTAAAATTCTTAAATATTTGTTCAGTTATTGAAATACTCTTATAATAGGATCCACTTTCCTTTCAAGAGTCATTGAAGTATCAGTGTAGCGTTGTCTTTTCAAATTGGAAAACTGCAGGCCTAGTTATATTGAACAATTATGCTAAGATAGTATAACATATTAAGTAATAATACAATAATACAGTACCTTTCTCAATGTTTGTCCTTGAGTTTCACCCCTGATTTATAACATCAAGCTTTATGCATATTGAATATGCAAACAGACAAAGCATTTAGAAGAATCCAGATTACTGCATCTAGTTTGTGGAAGTTTGGGGATTTTTCAGCAAAATCATATTGTCAGCATTCATCTCGATCTTTAAGTGTCACTCGGTTAGTTTTTAAATGAAGGGTGTCGCTTTCTCCAGACAGGGGCTAATTTATTTAGATGCAAATCTCATTTATTTATTTTCCAAAGTTCGTACGTAACACTGCACCCTGTTTATCATTTTTGCTCTTGCTTCTTTTAAATGATATTCAAACATCCACAGAGCATTACTCTTGACAGTCAAATGCCAGCTTGTGTGGCATAACAAGATCTTTAGTTGACTTAAGTTAAGTTGATAAGATAGATAACAAGATGCACATCCTCAGTTCTCGGAAGTGCACACCAGCAGCCGCGGTGGCACTGCACTCGTCTGAAGCTCTCCTCGGTCCTCGGGGTATCAGCCTGGAGACACACTCTACCTGTTTTGTTTTTTTTCTCTGAGGTTTTGTTTTTCCTACTTAAGTGGCTGAGCTCTTTTCCACGCTTCCAGCAGACCTCATGCATCTGTATTGCCATCTGGAGAATACCAACAGGTCTTAACAAGGGGCTTCTTGTTGTAAAAACTGCATACCGTGGGGACGGACTCAACTCCACTCATTTGACTGGCTTTGACCTAGTGTTTGTTTGCTGTCACTCTGTTCATGTGCATGTGAACATTTTTATGTTAAGGTTATTAACAGAAAGAAGAGAGAAAGAGAGATTGTTCCTATATGCATTAGTACATTTTGTTTGTGTATAAATAACAAGCAAGCAGGAATAGTTCTTGTCTCGTGCCTCCCCCCTCCCCTCCCCTCCCCTCCCTTTCCCAGGAGCACCAGAGTTTGATGGGCCGTCCCAGACGCCGGTTGACATTTTGTCCCCAGTCCGACCGGATGCCACATAAAAAATTCACTCAGGCGAGAAGCCAGGAGGAATACCCGTCTCCCCCCACCCTCAGCGAGTGGCTCTCAGCGGGGAGTGCAAGGTGAGCAGAACTTGAGCTTGTCATGGCTGCACGCCTCTGAAAAACATAAGTAGATGCTAATGGCAAACTCGTGACAGAGCAGAGTCCCACCACCATATGGCTAATTGCCACAACAATATCTTCTGTGTTATTAATCACGTTTTCATAGTGTGCCATGATAATTGGAATAATTAGGAGGGGAACAGGCACTGGGATGCCTCTGCAACACACAACACTTGGTTAAAAGGAAAATACAAACCCTGCAAACATTTCTCACCTTCCCCTTCCTTGTCCCCAATGTTTGGTCCTCCCTTCTGCCCCCAAGCCTTCTCATTCACCTTCTTCCCATTTCTTTTGTCTCATGCTTCGTCTTTTCTTCGTCTTTTCTCACTCTCTCGATCCCTCAGCCTTCTTTACCTCACTAATCGCTCTCCAGCTCCCCATCTCCCCATCTCCCCATCTCCCCATCTCCCCGTCTTGTTTACAGTTTTGCGGTGAAAAATTAAGTTTATAATTAATGAATACAGTGACGTGGGGACCTTGGCTGCGAGTAGTTCTGGGGCGTGGTGGGGGCATTTCAGGGAGCTGAATGAGGCCACATGCCCCACTGAGTCTGAACAATGAGTGTTTGGGGTTAACCCTTTGTGGGCTAGGCCGTTGCTTTGTCAGCAGTTTCTGTACAGTACTGTTAGTTGTAACTTTGTGAACCAGTTTGCTGCTTTGTCTTTAAATGTAGATGAAGTATTGTAGATGTTTCTATAAAAACATGAGGTCAGTGAGTCATATCTAAGAGCTTTTTTGGGTAGAAATGGGTCTGCAAATGTTACTTAATGAGCAAAACATTTAAGAAATTGTATTAATCAGACTGGTTCTGTAGTCCGAATTATCAGACCTTCAAGATGTAATGAGCCCTCCTCGAGCACTTCTTTATTACGCCCTGAGGGCTGTGATTTACCATTCAGCAATCCTCTCTGCTGTTTGGCCGATAAATCTCCCTGTTTATCCAGGAGCAACCTTAACGGCTCAGCGAAAAACCCAGGCATTTTGAAAAACTAACTTTATTGATTCCGACAGCGAGTCAATCAATAGGACATCTGTAGCATTAGAGGGCTATTTCAGATGTCTGGGATCCCTCTGCCAAAACAGTCAATGAGAGTGAACCAACTTTTCTGGGCAAGTCCTAATGACGATGTCTTTCCTTGACCTCCATCTGAAAACTAATGAGCGGACAGCGAGGCTCAGAGATGGAGATCATCAGTGGGAGTAGGAAGGAGGAATCATAGATGGGCAAAGGGAGTAAATAAGGTTTAAAGTATACTGCATGAGTGGTCATGGCAGTGATCTATGACAAGGAAAGTCCTTGCTTCCATCTTTTGTTTAATAGAAATGCACTATTTCATATTAGTTTCATTTAATGGGAAGAACTGGATGCACCCCCTCAAGTGTATAAGCACCACACTCCCCTATGGCTCTGGTCCCAAACAAACTAAAACATGGTACAACGTGCACTACATATTTTTTCACGGACATCTGTCGGATAACATTGATTAGAGGAATCAATAGTCACGGAGGCATGTGATTTGCATCCCAACCCCTTTGGGGCTGTATGGGGAAGTCCCAGTGTTTCTCCAGTGTTAACAAATCCTGTGCATTAAAACTGCATTTCAAATCAAATTAGCACCCTTTGTATGAGTGCAGTCACTTAAAAACGCCTTGATAACAAAGGGGATTCTGGGGGATATATATTGATAGTTTACCAACTACTTGTGAATTCCTTTTTCAGTGTTGAAAATATTTTTGGGAAAGTTAGCCGAGGTTTACAGAATCTCTTATTGTATATTAACATTTCAATGTTTTCTCTAATCACTCCGAGGGTCTCCATAATGACTAGACTTTCCATTTAAGCAATTAGCCTCTCTAGGGCACCCTGTTAACACCATTCACACCTCCCTCAGTATCGCTTATCAACACTTTGGATGACACTGCCAAAGACCAAGCTATTTTTTCACTCCCCACTTCCCACTCATTCAGTTATCTTTTTCACAGTTCTTCCTCGTTCTAACTCACTCTTTCACTCTGTCATACATCGACATGTAGCAAACAAACGTATTCACATGCACATTTAGGCACAGATGCCCTCACCTCAGCAGTCTCGGATGTTTTTTGTCTACAAGCTGAGCTGAAGCTAGCAGGCGAAATCCTGTTTTGCGGTTTTCCTGTCCATATTCCAAGTTTATCAATATCTATTATGGCATTGGATTATAACATTTGATCTCCTCATGATTGAAATATAATCATCAGCTTCCCTGAGGCTACCAATGAGTAACACTGTTCATGTTTCTTGGATGCGAACAAATGATCAATGTTCCCTTTTTTCAGATTTTTCTTCTTTCATCTCTTCAAAGATAATCATAACAGAATCACTGAAGTCTTCTGAACAATATAGCAATTCTATAGCTTTCTGTCATGGCTACCAGTTTAAATGATTTCCAAATCTAACAAGCCCTGATATGCAACAATGTTCCAGCGAAGGTAGGATAGAAGAAGAAAGCTTAATTCAAAATAATATTTGTTAACTTTCCAAATGTTTTATGTAAAGGGAAATGCATTCTGCACATGTGTTAGAGCTCAAGGGTCCGCTCAATGTGAGTAACACCTATAAACATCACATGTGTTTTAAGGAAACTCCACAGCACACCTTTAAGCTGCAGAATATATTATCAGTTAACTTTAGCCTGTTATTAGCAGTGCGTGTTGCTTCATTTTAAGATACTGTTTATTGAGAGCTAAATACAACACAAGTTATTTTGCGGCTTAAACTAAACTTTCGGATATTATACTTCTGAATTGGATTTAGTTTCTCCACTTTCTTACCTGTTGAACTTTAGTTTTTTGTCTCTCATTCTGAGGTTCAGCAAACTCAGGTTATCTAAAACAACCTAATTATTTGAGCCTCTTCAGCATCTGCTTGCAAGAAATCTTTATAGCCTGACTGCAACTCCAATCTGTCACACAGACATCAAATACTCTGTGACGGTATCTGTTTATAGTTGTCTTACAGACGTGTGTGATATATGCTGAATAGGCGAGAAAGAATTATGGTTCTTATATAGAATCAGGAGGAGGGGCCCAGGTCGCTCTTCTACCCCCCACGTTGTCATTTCAGACAGTTATGGACCTAGAAACGGCAAAAAGCATCTGCTCCTCTGACCATAAAGCCCTGAGCCGAGCCCTTAATTGTTCCTGTGTAGAGAGGGAATTATCTCCACCTAAGGGGGGAGGAGATGAGGAAGGAAGTGGAGGGGCATGAGGGGATGTGTGGATGGACAAAAATATGGCAGTATGGATGGCGAGGTGTGGGCAGATTTTGGCACCGCCACCTAAGGGAGTGGGCGGCAGGTTGAGAAGTCTTCCTCATCACAGCTTCACCGAAAGCTGAAGACTTTAGACTGAAAACTGGGTCATGACTAAAATCAGGGGGCTGTGGATGGATTTCACCGTTGTGTGTAGGCTGGCACTTTGCAGATTTATATTTTTATATTTTAAAACCTTACCTTATCCTTTATTCAGGATATTGCTATTTAGATCAGCATCATTAGACTAGAATAGCTCTGTGTCTTGGCCATGGAAAATGCAATTTTTTACGATTGGTTGTGAGGTTGTATATCAGGACACCTTAAACAAGTTTTCAGTTATTCAGATTTCAAAACAATGTGTGATTTATTGTCAATCAAACAACCAAATAATTGACAAATAGTTTCAGTGCTAATCAGGATTCACTTTTCACCTGTCCCTGAAACATTTAATATTACCACTAATACTCACCGATACAATACCTAATATATTAGAATTTCCACCAATGATTTTGTTACTATAACTATCACCACTGTTAAAGCTGTATATACTGCTGCTAGCTGCTGCTGTAACTACTGCTGCTTGTCAAGGCTGAAACAAGCACTGTTTTCTTATCTTTAACAACTTGGCTCAAGCTCTTTCCATCAAAGGCCTCCTAAAGACGCCTAGACTGAGTGTCTGTGTGTTCCCTTCTCTCCCATGCCCTCTCTCTCTCATCTCTAGAGGTGAGCTCTAGGTTGCTCCCCATATTAGTTTGCTTTCCACTTAATGAGGCGGCGGAGCATGAAGGTCCAAGCACTCCTAAATGCCGCGTTCATTAAACCAATGGTGCTTAATGATGACGGCAAAGGCACCCGCAACCCGGCGGCTCCTACTGAGGGCAGCCATTAGCGTTAGAGCCAGCAAGCTGGGGGGAGACCGTCAGATGTCAACAACACTGTCACAAGGACGCGTAGCCCCCGGTAAATCGGCAGAGACAGTGAAAGATAGAAAAACTTCCATAAAGTTTGGCGATACAGTATAAGATCAGTGACAGTGAAGCACAGACATGAGGATAACGTTGGTTACCTTAAACTTTATTGTACTTTGTCCAGCATTTCAACACAGCACAGGTCAGGTTTGAATGATTACCGTACTCATAAAGACAATTCCTTTGCAACAATATCCTACACGTTCTTTTTTCTAAAGTGTCATTGGCTTGTAGTTGTTTCATGTGTTCCAATGTTTCTTGATGGACATTTAAAAAGTAATGGCTCCACTTAAAATACATTATTTGAAGAGCAGCAACAAATGACAGTTAAGCTGCCAATTATTCTCTTAAATTATGTATGAATTATTTAGTCTATAACATGTCAAACATTAGGGAGAATCTATCACAAGTTAACAGAATTCATGTCAAAATGCACACATTTTCATTCCTGAGATTCTAAGTAAATTCCTGGATTTTATACAGGACATATTTTAATAAATAAACAAAGCCATACAAATTGAAGCTAAGTACTTTCACGTTTTTGTGATATTTTTAAATGTTGGTATTTTAATATGCCACATTTTCTCAGCTTTTGCTCTTCTACATGACCAATCTGTCTCCCTTATTGCTGCTGTTTCCTCTTTTCTCTTTTTCAGACAGAGATTTAGTGCTGAAGTGCTCCATCAAAGGTACTTCATGTGGTTTTTAACAAAAGCCTTCTGGAAAGGAGAAGTCCACTCTTCAGTCCAACGCTCTGCTCTGTCTTTTGCTCGAAACTGTGTGTGGCTACTTCACTGCATAAATAAAGCAAGCATGCACGCACACACCAATGAGTGCATGCGCTCATGTGAGCACACACACATACACAAACAAACTGCCTGTGATTTCCATGCAGCCCTCAGAGGACACACTAATGTATCCAAATATATTTACAACAGATGTTGCATTTTATTTTTCATGATAAAAACCCATTTCAGAAAATTTACTTCATAATGGGCAGAGCAAGAGTTTTTCTTCTCTCTCTCTTCCTTTCTTCTGAGGCCTCTCTAATGTAAAGTGAGAGAAGTGCACCACCTAATGGTTGCAAATGTCTCCTCTGTCAAACTTTCATTTAGCAGAATACATTCTTAGGCGTATTCTCCAACTTCAACTGACATTCGGACCTTGTGATTCATTACTGAAAATCCAGTCTGCAGTTTAAACCCAGCTCCTGACTCAGACTACTGCAATGACTGCATGCTTGTGCACCGAATGCTGTTGACTGACAGCTTACTCAAAATACAGAAAAAGGACTTGAGTAGAAAATGTTATGTTACCACAATAACCAGCCTTCTGTGGGGAAAAGTAAAAAAATAAACAGTTTCAACTCACATTTTTTATTCATTATTATTTATCCTGTTCATAGGAAATGTGAAAATGGAAATTGTTCATCTTGCGTTCTCAGGGCTCATAGCCACATCCTCTGATGTCTTGAACAGCAGCACCCAGATATATACAATTTAAGAAAAAAAAAATTCAAAAGTGTGAAAGCAGCAAATTCCTTAATAAACAAAAAACGAATTATTGATTATCAAAAGTTGTTGTGGAATTCATTTGTTGTGGATTGACTGATTGAATAAACGTTTCATCTACTACCAGCTCACTAACATGTTGCCTACTGTATGTTTCTCTCTGCAAACACACATTTTATGAATTATGTTACCACAATAACCAGCCTTCTTTACTATTTAAAAAAAACTTTAAAACATAAGCTCATGACTATTTCAATGCCAAAAATGATGAAATTTCAATTTCTTGGGATGAAAATATTATATTTTCGACAGTTAATGCATTTTCATTTAAATTGTTTAAAAATGTTCCTTAATATTCCTTAACTTTGCGCAGATTTGACATGGAATATTGTGTATCCAATTACAGGGAAATGAAATTTGTGAAACAGGACTCTTACTCACTGTTAACTATGCTACTTCATAGTTTCTAGCACTTGAGTGGGAGGGTGGTGAGAGGGGAAGATGGAGAACCAGAGGGAAATAAATGGGCCCAACTGTGGTGGACAAATGGGGAAAAAACTTGAGAGGGCTTGAGCATAAGAAGAGGAGGAGATGAGGAGGATTAGGTGAGGCGGGGGACAAGAGGCGCTCTCCCTCTCAGCCAGCCGGATGGATGGGGAGCAAAAGAGTGACGAGAGAAAAAAGCAAGAGGAGGAGGGGAGGGCGTAGCAAAAGAGCTGGAGAGACTGTGAGTGTGTGTGAGGGCTAAGTGAGGCCTTTATAAATGAAAGCAGATGCCTGGCATTATGAACTTGTCGGGTCGCAGATGGGGATGGCGATGATGGAGCACTTGACTCCCCGGATGGTTATCACTCACTCTCCTCTTCTTGCTTCTCAACTGCCTTCCCTAGTGCTCCAAGGGTTAGAGGGAGAAACAGAATAAGATATAAAGAAAAAAGAGAGAATATCCTTAGAGTCGAGAAATAAGAGGACAAGAAGGTGGACTTTACAGTGAGGGATGAGTAGGCCGATTTAAATAAAGACTATAAATACAGTATAAAGAGAAAAGCTTCAAGTCTTTCTCTTCCTCCTTCCTTTGCCTTCTTTGATTGATCTCAGCATCGGTGTGCTGTGATTGATTAGATTGCCTGCGGAACATCATCCCGCTAACTAGTCGCTGCGAGAAGGGTGTTTGTCACTGCCATTGATCTTCTTGTAAATGAAATGTTCCATTTCCAGTGCATTTTATTGTTAAATGCAGTTCATTAGCTACTCTGAGATTTATGGCCGTGTCTCCTCTCTTTGGGCAGGAAGAAGAGGAGAGAGGCTAGAAAGAGACAAGGGGGGGGGGGGGGGTGAGACAGTTGAAGGGGAGCAGGGCAGAGACGAGTGTTGATGCTATAAAGCTGCTGCAGACTTGATAGATATGACCTAAGTTTGCCAAGAGATGAGAGATAATGACGGTGAAGAGGAACTGACACACTGAGCTTCCTGCTATACTGTAGTTATCTTTCTTGTCATCACTGTGGGGAACTTTGGCTCTAGCTTTTATAAATAGGCTACTTTTAGTTCTTATAAGTTTGAATGAGTCGTTTTAGAAATACAGGACATATATATATGCTGTACATTTGCTAATAATTTCATATTTTTCTGAACAGGGTTGGCTGAAATATGGAAAAATATACAAATTATGCAATGGTGTGGTTAGTTATATGGTGGCCAAAATGTCTGTCTGTGAATCACATTACTGTCCTGCTGAAGATTCTTGGTTGCAAATGTACGTAATGATGTGTTATTTCGTAGAAAGTGAGAGGGATCATGCTGCTCTCCGACTCTGAGACCTGTCAAATTAATTCTCCATGACAGACCAAACATGTTAAAAACATTTTTGCTTTCATAAATGTCTTGCTATTGAAACAAGTTGATCTCTGGAAGATGATATGGAGTGCGGTTTGCTGATAAAAACTGCTTTCAGTATTAAGAGCTGTTATTTCTTGTATAAGGGGAGACTCATAAATGTTATGTGTAAGAAAATGCACCTTCCATCTCTCCAAGTTGAGCAGTAAAGAGAATCTATATCAAGCACATGAAGACCAAATATCCCATGAACAATACCAGCTTACTGTTCTGTCCTGTAGGCCATTTAAAGAACTCACTGCAACCCTTTTACACTCTAACACCCCAATAAAATGTGTGATCAGTAGCTTGCTGGTTCAGACCCCTTGACCAGTAGCGATGATCAGAGCAGGCAAAGTAAATGAGCAACTCTCCGCTCTCCCTCAGCAATTATCCCACACGTGCCATTGATCAAGGCACTTACTCGAAGGCTCAAGGCTCCAATTACTTGAGCTGAGCTGCTGAGCGGCCAGCAGCAGAGACTGTGGCCGCTCCCAGGTGTGACGCCGGGCACCTCGCTGGAAGGAGCCAGCTTTGGCTAATATTTGCTGATCAGAAAGGTTGATCTTGCCTAAACCAATATTTGTTTATTAATAACCAACTTGACTTAACTACGTGGGTTACATAATTGGGCTTCAACAGAATGCACATTGTCATTCTCACCTTTTTTTATTTTCCTACATTTGAAGTATTAAATCAGAATTTGAAGTAGTTTGTATTGGATAGTTATGAAAAAGTCTTGACACAAAGCATTATCAATAAGTCCTATATTGCTGGCTGTAACCTTGACTACTAATAGTTCCACATTTTTGGAAATATGTTTATTGTTTTCAGATTGTGGTATAGATCAGTTTTGTTACCGCTGGACAGAGCAAGACTATCTGTTTGCTGCTGTTTTCTGTCAATATTTCAGCCTGGAGTCTGAAGCCCCTCCACAACTTCAACCTTGTCAACAACTACTTAAACTGGGTGTTGTGTACATTGAATGAAGCTGTATTGTGAAACTGCAAGGTCTATTTGTTGCATGACATTAACAGGTGAAGGTGAGAACTGTAAAAGCTCAATTGAAAACCCTGCTTTAAAAGATTTCAGCTACTGCCTGTTCAGACAATAATGAAAATAGCAACATGTTTGTTTGAAATGGACTCTTCTCCATTGCTCAGTTGGACGTTTTCCCTGAATCACCTATATATTAAATGTTCTATTAGAATAATATAAAGGTTTTTACTTGTGCTTTGCTCTTGACGTAGTATTTGCAGTTGGACTGGGCCTTGCGTCTGGTTAATCTCTGCTTGTTAGAGTTGCTGGCACATTAGAGAGCCAGACCACACCACTGTTTGCCTGTCAAACAGTCTGCAAGAGCAAGGCAATTACAAAAGCAAACTTTGCTCACTCTTTGGTCATAATGAAAATAAGCAGAGTCTGTGTGTATGCACTTGTGTGTTTGTTCCTGTGCAAACCACTGACTGAAATGTGATCAAGTCTGCAATAGGTTGCTGTTTGTTTTGTCATGTTCTATACTTTAATATAACATCATCGTGCATAATTCCGTACGTATGACTTTTATGTGTTGATGTGTTTATTTCCATTCATATTTTGGGTTTTAAGTCAATAATAGCTGTAAGTAATGCATCTTGATTTAAAACATGCAATTGAAGCCAAGCAGCAGGGATTGTACAGTACACAGTAAGTTAGTGCACCTTAGGACAATTCAGGAGAGGTTGTGTTACTTGTTGCTTTACAGTGGTTTGTATTCTTTAAACCACCCCTTTCTTTTATACAGTTTATTAGTACATTTTATAAAAGGATGTTGTATACCATTTGTAGAAGCAGGCTGTTTTATGTCAACACTAATGGTTTGTTTTAACTAAATGCTAAGGTTCTTGACATTTTTCCTGCAAAACACTTTGTGAAAAGTAGAGCCCTATTGTAGCCATTTACAGTCACAGGAATACTTAACATGACATGTTTTACTGATTTATTGACTCCATACGCCATGGAGTATATTAAAAATGCACAAGAATAACTGCATTTGATAATAAATGCCACGGCGCCACTACTTTTAGCAGCGTCACCTTTACTTTATACATTAATCGACTGGAAACAAAGGGTTGTTTTTGTCTTTTTAAGAGGCGGTATTAGGCACAGTGGAGCAGTTTCTCAAGTCAAGCTGACAGCGCTAAGGTTAGCCCGGCATTTTCACAAGTTATGATGCTTTTTGTGGGCTGTTGACAAAACCAGGAGGAACAATAGATCAACCGAAATGGCAAAGATATCTCAGGAATGATAACAAGAGAACATTTCTGAGAATAGTAACTACCTCAAAGGGAAAGAAGACATCAAGCCAAGTCAACCCAATAAAAAGAATTTACATACTGTATATTTGAAACATTTATATTTCAGGATAATTCATAGAGAGGATATATGACTCTGTCAAGTGGAAATGTAGCAGAATATGTTTCAACACAAATACAACCTAGGGTATGCTACTGGGGATATATATTTATATAGATATTGTTGATTAAATATAAACACGAGTGAGCATCATCAGTGAATGATTTGCATTTTAGAGCAAGACATACTTATCACTCATCTGCTCACAGATGTGAATGAAACCATCAACAGGAAATGTTCCTTTGTTATTGCAGAAGTGCCCTTCAGCAAGCCAGTGCATTTTGAATACTCTTGAAACCATTATCAATAAAAATGGAGGCTTTCCGTGAGCCAAAACTGATAAACATGTAGAAAATAATCATGTATTGACCTCAATATCTAATGATTCACAATCAACGCCTGAACATAAAGTGAACAGAGTGTATTAGAAGAAAATAGCGTCAAGGTGAGACAAAAGGTGTTCAGTATAACTCACAAGATTTGTTTTTTGTTGTAAGCTACAAGGTGTTGATTGCTGTCATGTTTTTGCACTGCAATTCCCCAGATATAACCTGTCAGTCAAAGAGTGAGGTGCGCTGGTTGATAGAGGTGTGCTGGCATACTGTGAGAAAGAGAAAGGGTTCATGAACTGGCTTTAAAAAATGGCAGCAGAAAGTAACAATACAACCTGTGTGATAATGCATTTTTGCACGCAGAATATTTGCTTGAATTGTGAGTTACATCCTTACTGAGTAACGATTTGTTAAAGACTAGATTAGTCTGGATAATAATGAGAAAATAACTGAAAGAATGTCAAATATTGAACTTGTGAAATGTTTGGTTTTGTCAAAACCTGAATGCAAACTGTGCTCAACAATAAGGATTGCCTGTGTTTTGTAAAAAAATAATTAAACTACATGTTCTGTAAAAAATATGCAATAGAGATACTGGCATTGATTATCAGGTATCTTTCTAATCAAAGATACCTGATAATCCTACATCCTACACTATGAACAACAAACGAGTGGCGTAACCAGATTCATGGGAGTGATAACAATGCTTTTATTCTTGGTAATATTTATGTCTGGGACAACCCGAACTGAAAACTTGAAAGAAAAACTAGAAGGTCAAACTCACTGACTCAGTTTTATCTTCATTAAGTGAAATCTTTGTCAGTTTTGCAGAGTTGGTTTCTTCAACTCCACTTCCTCTCTGATAACAAATGAGCTTACAGCGTCACAGTGTAAACCTGCTACCAGTGGCGACGCCAGGACCCTGAGTTGTTCCTCATCCATATTCAATCCCTCTGAATTGGGGACTGTGACATATGGTTGGTACTCACGCTACATCTCCCCCTCCTCTGTACGAGAGATACAAATTCAGAATTGGATTTAACACTCCAATTCCCCACTGACCAACAAGGCTAACACAATTACTATGCTGGGAGTGCATCACACACACACACACACACACACACACACACACACACACACACACACACACACACACACACACACACACTGGTGTAATCCAATTAGAACACAGCTAGTGTTTATGCCGCTGTGTGCAAAACGTCATGTGTGTTAGAGAGGCAGTTTATTAGAATTAAAATCTTTACGAAAATATTTTTGGGGAGATTTAAATTAGACTGAAATCCAGGAAGCAGAAGATTTCCACAATTGTTCTGTGTGAGTGTCACTGAGCAACTTACTGCATTTCTAACAGATTCAGGGTTAGTGGTCGATAGCCAAACCTGACTTCTGACCTTTCTCTCATGGTATTGCCGTAGACTGTATGTACTGTATAAAGAGTATTACACACTTACAAACTGGGACAGGAAGACAACTTTTTAAAACGTTATATTTTAAGCTTGGATTGTATTGTCATTTATTTAGTCCAGTCTTCCACTGACATAGCACTAGCTCATCGTGTTCCCAGTTTGTTCAGATCCATTAAAGTTTTAGCAGATTTCTCCACTGCAGCATACAGTAAGTAATATCAATAAAATAATTCACTTCCATAAGAACAAGCTCAAGTCTTGGATGCTAACATGATATACGGGCTACTTTTACACATGAGACAACAATATGCATGTCTTAACTATTAATTATGAACAGATGTTATGCCGTTTGTGCATCGCATTTCTCTTTATTTCCTCGAGGACGTTGATGTAAACCTGCTTGTGTCAAGAAGCATTTTTCCCCTCAGAGATAATCAGTGAGGGATACCAGGAGGTGTAAGAATCAATATTGTCTTAAAATCGATCTTTGGAAGTTGGTGTTCATGAGGCAACAGCAAAAGGGATCGACATAAACCGAGAATGTGCTGATTTACTGCATTTTACTGCCTGTGCTGTTTATATTCTCTTCAGTTCATCTTTATGTTAATCCCCTTGGCAGCAATTGTTTTACAGGAGAATAGAGCACCAAATCTACCAGGAAAGTGCATAATGACAAACTTCCCATTGCACACACCGGTTAATAGCCTAGGCTGTTTGATGTATGGCCAGTAAAAAGTGCGTCCAGTTCAGTTCCCTGCTGAGTAATAAAAGTCACTCTTAATTCATGCCTAAAAGTCACGGCGGAGCATCAGCGAGGATGCTGTTTAGGAAATCTGCCACCGAAGCATCAGCTTAGGTTTCACAACATTACATCACCTGTCGTAATTGATCCGCTTGTTTGGGCTCATTTCATACCTGCATGGAAGTGCTGATGAAGACACCCCCCCCCAGCTGTGTGTGTGTGTGTGCAGGGAAGCAGGTATTAGCCCTGACAGATCGCACTGTTAATTGCTAATTGTGTTTCTCATTAGGCGCAGGGGTGACAGGTGTTGTTAAAGTGTTGTGAGTTCTTTCGGCGCTCTCCCATGAATTGTGCTTGCTCCCTGCGCGCCACATTGCCGATCCGCTCGCTAATGGTTCCCCCGAGAACTCCCATCAGCCCCTGGGCTCGTTGCAGCGAGGGGTCGCTTTTAGATACTGTGTATCAGCAACAGCCGCATTGGGAGGTCTCCAAACAGAGAGCTTTGACAACTAACACGTCCTTTCATCAGTCAGTATAGTATTGTGTAAATACAATATAAGTGTATTTGTTTGTATGTACTAAGGTACCAAGCACAGAAAGTTACATGAATCAGGTGTATCTTTGTGTCATGGGTGTGGCCTTGGATCTAGAAAGGTCAAATAAGTCTGATGAAGTGTGCTTTAGAGCCACTATCTCAGGCTAAAAGAAAAACGTAATCAATGTTTGCTCATGCTGTTCTGTATGAACCGAGGTTGGTAGATGCCACGGTTATATTACTAATTGGTTAAATAATCGCCAAATATTTTGACAATCAATCAATGATCAAACTAATGTTCATACAGAAGTAAGAGTCAATGCTTGTTTCAGCGTCTCGATTGTGGAGTGTTCCTGCTTTGTCTTTTATATATGGTATTAAAGTGAACATCTTTGCTCTTTGGACTGACAAACACCTTGGACTTTGAGGAAATGGGGCTGACAGGTTTCACTCTTTTCTGACATTTTATAGACCAAAGGATACATAATCAAAAGAATGTGCCTTATTATTTCATACTAACTCAAATAAACATTAGTTGCAGCACTAGTTAGATTTTCATAATATACCAGAATATGGCAGCAATACATTAAATAAATAGATCAGGAGCAACATTTGAGTTGACTGTGTTGCATTGGAAAATGTACTTGAAGATACAAGTTGTTTGTCTGAATTTGGAGAATTGAGATTATACAATTCAAACAGCTTCGGTGGGATTAAAGCAGACTTAAAATAAGACTCAGGGTCACTTCCACTTCCTGTGTACTTTTGTTGAAAACATGTTGGATGTCCTTGAGACTTAATTTAGATTTAGACTAGATTTACTTCCACATTACAAGGCAGAGAGGATTTTAATGTAATGCACGTAAGACGTGTCACATTCATATTTAAAACTACACTCAGCCAGTTGAGCATAGCAGGTCAATAATCCCAGTGCCGAGTGTTGTACACACTGGGGACACTGACATATGAAAACGTGGGCTGTTTTATTGTATGTGGTAATTGCATGTTAGACCATCAGTGAGGACAACAATTGTGTCTTGGTAAAAGGCCTGATGTGTTTTTGAGGAAGGGTAAAGGGCTTCTGCCTCATTTTTGCTAGATTGCTGTTAAAACATTTGCACATTTCTGCGTTGATCAGAGGGAAAAGGTATTTAGTGCAAAAAAACAAAACAATGAGCTGATTAGATGTCTCTCTCTCTTTTAAAATGTTATCCAGTCACACACAGTAGCTTATGCGCGATTCACTCATTTAAAAAATTGGGAGTACTGCTTGGTCGGTGTTCGGTTCAGATCGTTTGTTAATGTGAGGGACTTACATAGCCAGTCTTAAAACTTTCAGCAGTTTGCAGACACTCAAACGTGTTTGATATTTAGGAGGGTTCTCGATGATTAGGTCAGTAGTTTCTGAGCGCGACCACAATAGCCAGTGAAAGAAACGAGCCAGAGCAGCTGACGGTGACATTCTGGCCTTTGAAGCTAATGTTTGTCCGCATGCAGCTATTATATTTTTATCTCAACTCCAGCTTCCACTGAAGAAAAAAGACAACCCAACTCCAGACTTGTGTGGCCTTCTTCTTTTGTCACTGCAAAGCATTACTACAGTACATGAAGTTGTTACATCACATCAATCCATTCTGTTCACACCTACTTTCCTATTAGATCATGGAAAGCATTTTCTCCCCCATACTGGTAATCTTAATAATACAGTACGTGATGTGCCTTTGTTTTCCAAATCTTAGCATAGCATGTTTAGGATTATAATCATGTGCTTTGTTCAACCAGGTTTCAAAGTCAGAGCCCTGCTTACAGTATCATGTGAATTCAAGAATAACAACTGCAAGTTATACAACTATAAAACAATATTGACTGTGACATATTTATAATTGGTAGACACAGGCCTTTTGATGTCTCAGAGACTTTCCAATAAAATAAAAAAAAAGATCATACAAGAACTAACAGTTTACACAATAATGCCTGACAGAGTGATTACAGTTTCCAAAGATACGACAAATATATGTGTAATAGTTTCATTATACTTTGACAACTGTATTGTAGATGTATATAGAGACCAGCATATGTATATATTAGTTTATGTA
Organism: Gymnodraco acuticeps; assembly: GCF_902827175.1. Lineage (NCBI taxonomy): Eukaryota > Metazoa > Chordata > Actinopteri > Perciformes > Bathydraconidae > Gymnodraco > Gymnodraco acuticeps. The sequence continues at coordinate 2,069,364 of NW_022989977.1, forward strand.
ATAGAATATTCAGCACTGGGGGTTACATTTTTTGGTAATTATTATTGCAAAGACCCTTGTGTACATGCTTGGCACGCTGCTTCTCCTTGTTGTCGCTGGCTACTAATTACAGCCTAGGCCTCTGGACAGCAGAGTTTGAGAGAGACACGTCCCCATGGTGGCCCCTGTCTGTCCCTCACCGCTGCTATTAGCTCGGCGTAAGCTCCACTTGGCAGCCATTATTAGCCTGGGTATTAACGTGGAGCTGACGCACTGTGATACCTACATGAGACTGATGCCCTAATGAGCACCTGTCACAGCACCCATGTGTATGTTCATTGTGCTGGAGGCTTGTGGGGACGTGCTGCAGCCCAGAGTGCTAATGATAATAATTACTCCTCCAAAGACTGTTGGGTCCCTGCTCGTGCGGCCATGTTTACATTCAACTGCGTGTGGGTCCCTGAGCCCTGATAGGGGAGTGCTCAAGGGACAGGTGACATTCACAGTGGAGTTGAAAGTATAAAAAACCCCACAAGACCAAGATACATTTTATACAAGTCAGATAGAATTGTATTTAGTTTTCTAAAATACACTCAAACATAAACCTTTCTTTTCAATAACCTTTTAATGTCCTTCAAAGGGTCAAATCCAAATATGATGAAAATCTGAACTAAATAGCGTCACTTCTGCCAATACATTCTGACTTTGTTTATAAATTGTAGTCTTTACAACCCAGTGCCAGTCCCAAATGTGCCCTCTGCCCCATCGTTCTGCATCCTCTTTATATTTTCCTTTCAGTCTTCTTCTTGTTTCTTTAACCTTCACCCTTCCCTTTGACCTTTGCTAATGTGTCTGTTTCTCGTGTCTTCTTTTTCCGCTACATTAGCAACTGCACCATGGAGAGCAAACACACACACCCAACACACACAACGCCCCACCACCTCCCCACTGGAGGTGAGCTCAGGTCTCTGGGGATCTTTTTATTTTCCAGCACACACAGCAGATCCGTCCAGCTCCAATTAGCTCATTATCTACGCTAACAACTTCACCAACAACCTATGCACTGGTTGACTGACTGAGTGACGTGCAGCCAAGCTTTGCTTTTTTAACTGAATCCAAGGGGAGGCTACAAGGGACGTCACAAGGGAGCAGCTGGTCTCTTTAGTGCCTGAAAGAGTATTCAGTCAAATACACTTGTATTTGCCGACAAAGTTAGAAAAATTTGATTATAAATCCACACATGTTTAAGAAATAAAACTAAAAGTGCCTGCTGTTAATAAAATATATCAGATGCTTTATCTATTAGATTGTATTTTCTTATGAACTCCCTATGTTAATAACCTGCTAATTCAATACTCTCTGGTTCAAACGTAGTGTATTAATCTATAGTACATGATAGATGATGGATGAAATTAAACACCTCGATAAGCTCTGAAATACACTCAAACATAAACTTAAATACTCATGAAGTTTGAGTATAGGGGCCTTAAAATAATATTTTACTTTATATATTGTTAACACATCTAGAATTGGAGAGCGTTCATGTATTATACAGAACTATTACAAGCTATAAAAAAACACCTAACACTAACCAAATACCCTAAAAACTAAACTAGTCAAACCCAGACTAATAAATGCTCCAAAACATTTATTTCGTCAGTCTAAACATCGGTTTAAGATAGGATAGATCTAACAGACCCCCCCACTGACACTGATCGTGACATCAGCACCACTGTTGTCCTGTACGAGGTCTCCCCCCCCCCCCCCCCACCTCAGTGTCAGGAGCCATCAGAGAGCCGCGGCTGGTGTGAATGCAGCGCTCTGATGATGGGATGTGACAGCAGATCCCTGAACAAAGGCTGAAGTGTCCACACACATCGTTGCCCCTGTCATACACACAAGAGAGCAGTTACACCCCACAACCAGTCAGGTGTGTGTGTGTGTGTGTGAAGTTTCACAATTTAAATGAACTCGACATGCATATTATGCTCACTAATACCCCAATAATCCTCAAACAGTTGACAAGGCAGCGTCCCTTGCTAACAGCCTGTTAATTGTTTTATCAATCAACTGAACATTGATTCACAGTCATTCTGATAACTGAATAATATATATTTATGAAGCAAAAGTAAAAACTATTTTGCTGCTTTCTGTGTTGTATTTGTTTATAGATTGCCACTGTAAATACCTGTTGGTTTAGAATTGGGGTTCGCTAAGAAAAGAAAACACTTTTTGGTTTAAAAAAAGAAAAAGATAAACCAATGAATCAATAATGCCAAACTCAGTATGATATGCTTTATGAAAGTAAGGATATTTTGAATATATAATCCAGATTTTCTCAATATCAAATGCTTTACAGCTTATTTGATGAACTGCAGCTGGACTCAAGCTTTCAATACCAATTTTATAATTTCCATTTGAAAAAAAGAAATGACAACATTACACAGTACAGTAAAAAGCTTTTAATGTTGAACTCCTTAGAAAACCGTCAAAAATACACACCGATGCTTATACTACAACGTTCAATATTAATATATCTACAAGCATGCTGCATGTCTATTGGCTCACTAACTTATTTTTTGATATTTGACATTATGAAAGCAATTAGTTTGATGCTTAAAAGCATTGAAGTTTGGTTCCCAGCCTGCAGTAACTAGGCCACAGTTTAATTCTTTAAGAGGTGTATATACATCTTGCTGTATTTCACAAATAATTTACATTTTGAAATTCAAAGTAAATGTACCAATACTTATTGACCTTTGTAACAGTTAAACCCATGATGAGATGCAAATTAGACAGTAATAAGTGTTGTTGCAAATCCCTTTATATGTGTTTTTGAAACATAATGAAAACATGGATGGAGCATCTGTGATGTCCCAGATGATCCGGGAGGTTTTGAAGTCTGGATTTGCGATCATCACTTGCTGCCATCTTGGCAGTTACTGAAGCCAGTAAATTCAAATGTTGGCAAAAAGCAGGAAGCCATGATGGAGCTGAGGGGGATGAGCAAGTGGAAACTATCACAATTGAGTATCATAGGCTGAGCGACCTGTCAATCAATCAAACACACTCTATACATGTATACATTTTTATATGATTTTGTCCGAGATCTTTTAAATTGACGCCTGGTCACATGCAACTGAACCTTAATTGGATCTGGATACAAATCAATTCATTACATGGACCAATAAATATATTTCAAATCAGAAATGTTACTTATATATCTTCAACAGTTGGATGAATTGCAGGATGAACATTTGACATTCATAATGCCTGTTGTGATTCCTTGAATGTTCCTTAAGCGCCACCTTGAGGTCGACATTTAATGGTTTTATGGTAAGATATTTTAAAAAACTACTGGATGGATTAATCCAATATTTAGTAAAAAATCATGTTCCCCTAAGGGTGAACTATTATGGTATATAAATGGCACAATCCTAAACTTCTACTAGTTCCATCATCAGATCAAATGCTTTCAAAAACCTGCAAGTTTGTGAAAAACCCATGAGCTGTTCTTTGTGTTCATGAAGATGTTAACAATACACATAGCTGTAGTCTCCTAGTCTGTCAATACATTTAAACAGTTTGGTTTAAACATCTGCCTGTACATTTAAATGATGTGCTTTCATCCATTTGTTTGCCTCTGTTTGAAATGTTAAATACCAACAGCACAGTTGCATGAACCTTATCAAACCTTCCACTAAAAAATGCAACCACGTTTATCTATTCAGTGTAAAGCCTACAATCACTGCATGCAGTGTTCTGAAACGAATCAACCCTTTCTAAATGTTGTTGAGAGTTGTTCTGGTTTCTTATGTCTCATCCTCGTTGTTTCTTCTGACCTCACGTGCCATTCATCACATCAGTCCACAGCTAGCTGAGGTTTCCTCCTCCTCTGCCTCCCACCAAACAACAGTCCATCTAGATCCAATTCCTCTCCTTCCAGCAAACACTGTTTAAACAACCTGGTAAACATGTCTGTCTTCATTCATTACCCTGCTTCTCATCATGATCAAGCCTCCCGATTTAATGAGGCAAATAGATATTTCTGCGGTGATTGTCTCGCTCTCCCACAAAGTATTAAGACTATTAAATGGACACATCTGTTTTTAATTAGGAGCTAAAGTCACCTCGACGCTGCCTTCCATGTTAATGGACTCAGATTCCATCAAGGCTCCCTCAGCCTGACAAACAATGCTGCACACAGTGTTGTTTGTAGTAAACAAAGGGCCGAGGATGTGATATATAAGGAAGGATAGGAGATACAGTACCTCTCCTCACTCCAAAGATAATATACATCACTTCAAGTATCAACATCATTTAAAATATCTACATGTCGTATTTATTGATGGATGATATTCAACAATTCAGTTTATTTAGTAGAAATAAGGTTGTAGGATGCTGTATATTTGTCAGATTTAACACCACAGCAGCAGATGTTCCTCAATCAGTCATGAAATCTGCAGTGAGGCTGTCCAATCAGAGGACAGTATTGTTGCCCTTCTACCTGTGGAGACTTTAATTCATTCGATTAAATACATTTGAAGCTGAATTACTTTAGCAGGATGTGCCTGAAAAATATAATCAACAAATTCCTCTCTTGTGGATTAAGATTTATAGAAGACAAAAGATCTCATATTTTCTGTCTTAGTCAAACTAATTACAAGAACATCGTTTTAATGAATTGTACATTGTAGCAAAAGATCATCTCTCAGAGGAGTGATGGTTGAGGAGTTTCACTGTAAAAAGTTGCAATTCCCAGTTCACGCATGTTTGCATATGAAAACCAGCAAGTTTAAAATGTCTAAAGGTTTCCCCGTCGCTTCAGAGACTTCAAGATGTTTTACTCCCCACAAGCTTCACTGCTTCTCAGCATTTACATTCAGCTTTCCATACTAAAGATTCATTTCTGACTTTTATAGTTTATTTATTTTAAGAAAGTGCCATATGCTCATAACACCACTATAGTGTTTCCACACGGAGGGGAGCTGCAGTGCATTGTGGGAGCAGGTTACTGCGTTCCCATGGCATGGTGGAAAAAGGAAGTGGGCAGGTGTGATGCTCCGGGAGGCAGCTCCCAGCAGAATAAGACATGATTAGATGGGGAACTCATGAGGGGCTTCAGGGGGATGGAGACCGAGGTGTGGGGTCTCTGAGCTCGCCCTGCCATCTAGTGGAAATCATAAATACGTGCACCTTTTTAAAGGCAGGTCAAAGAGTTTATTCACTTCCTATTACAGATATCTTTATAGGCCTTTTGTTGCTCTTATTAGACCCACAGATGAAGAATATTCTCTTTCACGACAATGTTCCACAGGCCATAAGAACCATTTTAGATTAAAATGTAAGATGGTATGACTCTCTGTCATTATATTTTCCTTTGTCTCATGTCTGTGTGAAGTTTTGCATTGTGTCGCTGACCGTTTCTTGGGAGTGGGTAGAGTGAGGAGTCACACCACATGTTGTGTCTAGGTTCCCCAAGACCGGCGGGAACATAACAAAGATAACTTTAAGTATTTCATATAAAGGTATAATGATGATCCGTACTCTAGGATACCTGTACTGCTGACATGTGACTGCATCTGAAATGCGCTGACACTGGTCCTTCCTCGCGTGGAAGCTGCATTAAACATTAAAACAGTTCATGGCTTTATTTAGATTAGGAAATGCTGTGTTGACAGGGCGTAGTTGATGTGAGCAGCTGTGCATGAGCATCTGAGTCACCCTCTTTAATTAACCACCAGGAGGCAGTAGATGACCACTTTAAAATAAATACTTGCATAACTAAAAACCAGCTTTGCTGAAGGTTTTCAGACATTTTACTTCTGTTTACAAAAACACAATACTGGTCTTTTTCTTTGATGATATGAGGTAACATTTTTGAAGTAAAAACTTTAAATATCTTGATCATAACTAAATAAATAGATCTCTTATAATGACTGACATGTCATTTTCACGCTTCATTGCTAAATCACCGCACCTTATACACATCTATGAATGCATTATGGTTAAAGCTAAACAGTTAAAAATGATTGTGGTTGAATATGATTAAACACAATACATCTTTGTTTTTGGTTCCTTATAACAATGTCTGATTAGAATTATCAGTGACAGAAAGCTAAAAAAATGTGATTGGTACTCCATTGAGTACGCCGTTGAGATAATGGCTGATGGGCCTTCAGCCACATTGTTTGTCTTTTGTGCAAACACAATTTGGTAAACTTCCCCTTTTTCTCTCTCTTAACAAATGGTTATTGTACCATACTGTTTCCCTTCTCTTCCTAATTCCCCTCTCTCTCTGGTTTTTCCCTTCAAACAATGGATCATAACTCAGACAGGAACCAGCTGCTTCGGCAATTACATTAATATCTGTCCCAGACTTTATTGGTTGGCCGACCACTCTAATCAAGTCAAAGGAAACAAGGCCATTCCTCTTTGTAACGGATAGCTCACCCTTAATATGCTTTGAATCAGTATGGATGTCATTCCTTTGCTATTAGCGCTATAGTGCACAATGTTCCTCTTTACCATTACATCCTGGAAAGGCCAGCATGAGTTATGGTTCAGAAAAATCAACAGTTCAGGCCCTGTCAACGTGTCTCTGAGTAAGCCAGGCCAGGCCAGGCGAATAGCCTGCAATGACCGCAGCGTTACATCAGATGCTGTCACTTTACGTACTTTAGTGACTTTATTGTGCAAGAAGAAGGCACCATTATGTGGTGGAGAGGAGCAGAGTATAGTCGGAGTTTGTTTGGGGAGCTGGCGAGGGGAAGCAAAATTCTCACTGAGCAGTTATGGCACGAGTCCAAACAGCCACAATGTTCAATGGCAAGAACAAGTCGTTATTGTGTCACACTCTGAGAAATACAGCGAGCTGCAGTGTGACATTGTCCGTGACACCAGGTCATTCAGCAACACTTCCTTCATGAAGCCTCTGCCAGCTTTTCTAGCAGCAGAACTGATCAGATGCATGATGATTATTCCAAAGCAACAATTACCTAGGAATGTTTTGGATTTATTTTCGGACAAAAGACACTTAACTATTCTAAATGTAAGGATATAATCTCATTCATTATTTTCCAAGATTGAGATAAGAAGATACATAACAGTGTTGGGTGTGTGCGTTGAGAACAAAGTCGGGCGTAATGGCTATCCTCGCTTTCTCTGAAGTTTCAATTACACAAATATACATGCTCTATTTCTTTTTTGTATATCCTTACACTAACTAATTGTGGATTTAAGTTATGTTCTGTAGCTATTTATTGGAAGAACAATAACACACATACTGTAGCAGATATTTTCTTCAAAAAACGATTGATTATCACATTTTCTGTTGATTTACTAATCAAGCACCAATTCTGAAAATATCAATAAGAAACATAATCTGCATTCATCAGTTTAACATGCGTGTTTAGCTTTATCTAACATTTCAGTTTAAACTCTGAACCTCTCTAAAGACCATGACTATCACCAAATACAGTAAAAACCATAAAACTCTGTCAGATAAATATGAAACTGTCTGCTAATTTGGTGTTTACAACCTGAAGCTGTTCAATGTCCATCGACAACATTAAATAAAACCCTCCTGCTCCAGGACAAGTTGGCTTGTTAAACACTTCATGGTTTAACAAGCCAACTTGTAAAACAGAGTGCCCTGATGGCTATTGGTGTTATACATGTTTCTTCCATTAAGTATCTCTTGTGGTGAGCGTGCCAAACAGTATCTCATCCTTCCATCCCAGAGAAAAGCGTTTTATTGGCTGCTGTGTTATCCACGGCGGCTGCCCAATTTCTAACACATTCCTTGTTTGATCAGCAAGAAAAGGTCTGTCTTTGAGCCTTAAGCCTCAACTTTGTTTCTATAGGTAAATACACATCTGAGTTGACAAATATGACATGTGGGGTACCTCAAGGCTCCATCCTGGGGCCTCTTCTCTTTAACATCTACATGCTACCACTGGCTCAGATAATGAAAAACAACAAAATAAGTTACCATAGCTATGCAGATGACACACAAATGTACGTAACAATTTCACCAGGAGACTATGCTCCAATTCAAACACTGAGTAAGTGCATTGAACAAATCAATGACTGGATGTGTCAGAACTTTCTCCAATTAAACAAAGATAAAACTGAGGTAATGGTTTCTGGAGCCAAGGCAGAACGTTTAAAAGTTAGCGCTGAGCTTCAGTCTGCAATGTTCAAAACAACAGATAAAGCCAGAAATCTAGGTGTAGTCATGGACTCTGACCTGAGTTTCAACAGTCACATTAAAACAGTTACTAAATCAGCCTACTATCACCTAAAGAATATATCTAGGATTAAAAGACTAATGTCACAGCAGGATTTGGAAAAACTTGTCCATGCTTTTATCTTCAGTAGACTCGACTACTGCAATGGTGTCTTCACAGGTCTCACTAAAAGATCTATTAGGAAGCTGCAGCTGATTCAGAACGCCGCTGCTCGAGTCCTCACTAACTCTAAGAAAGTGGATCACATCACTCCAGTTCTGAAGTCTTTACACTGGCTTCCTGTGTGTCAAAGAATAGATTTCAAAATACTGCTGCTGGTTTATAAAGCACTGAATGGTTTAGGCCCAAAATACATTTCTGACCTCCTGCTAAATTATGAACCATCCAGATCTCTCAGGTCTTCAGGGACTGGTCAGCTTTCTGTCCCCAGAGTCAGAACTAAACATGGTAAAGCAGCGTTCAGTTATTATGCTCCAAATATCTGGAACAAACTCCCAGAAACCTGCAGGTCCGCTGCAACTCTGACTACTTTGAAATCCAGGCTGAAGACTTTTCTTTTTGTCGCTGCTTTTAATTGAACTATTCATATCTTAGACTGCACTGTAACTTTTATCCATGTATTTTTCTTTTAATGTTTATTTTATTCGATTTTCTTTTTAATGACTGATTTTAAATGCCATTTTCTTAATGTCTTTCATTTTTTGTAAAGCACCTTGTGTTGAAAAGTGCTATATAAATAAAGTTGCCTTGCCTTGCCTTGCCTTAATAATAGTATTAATAATAATAATAATAATAATAATAAAGCTTTATTTATACAGCACTTTTCATACAAGACATGCAGCTCAAAGTGCTTTAGAAAATGACAATTCACAAGTTAAACATACACAACAAGAAATTCCCCTCAGATTATTTGTCAACAGCAAATTATAACAATTTATCAGGTATATAGACACAAACGATTAAGAAATAAAAAAGACCAACGTAAAATATAACGATCACTACGTATGCATTTAGCAAAGCTCCTCTGAGCACTGCGTTATGCTCTGCAGTCCCTCCTCTATCGCTGAATGGGGCTCATGACTCGGTCATCATCATGGCAGAGCTCAATGTCGTTGGCATTTATGTTAAGAATAAGTTCAGTGTATCCACATTAGTTTCCAAATCTATCAGTAAGCAATTTGAATTTTTAGCCTTAAATATAGAAGTGGCAAAGGGTCAACAGGTCATGGTCGTGGGCTGTTACAGACCCCTTCAGCTGTCAAAGACTCCTTGTCTTCGCTAGCAAATCTTTTATCGCAACTAGACTACAAGGAAATAGTGCTACTTGGTGATTTTAACTGGGACTGGTTAACTGCAGTGTCAGAGGATTTTAAAAACCTTTGTATCTCTTTAAATGTTACTCAGATTGTTGACAGTCCTACTCGCCCTAACATTAAGTCTCCAAATAAATCCTCCCTAATTGATCTCATTTTAACTAATGTTCCCCATAAATACTCAGCTGTGGGAGTATTTGCGAATGATCTGAGTGACCACTGTGTTGTAGCCACAATTAGGGACACAAAAGTCCAAAAGGTTAAACCTCGTATTATCATCAAGAGAGACATAAAACATTTTGTGGAGCAGGGTTTTGTACATGATCTGTTTGGGTTTGATTGGGGGAAAATCGATTTGTGTGCTGATGTAGAAACCGCATGGTCTTATTTTTATCTTGGTTTTATGGAAATTATAGATAGACATGCACCCCTAAGTACATTTAGAGTGAAGGGACGAGACAATCTTTGGTTTTCTGCTGAATTATCTAGTCTCCTACATGAGAGAAACAAGGCCTGGGCAAAGGCTAGGAATTCAGGCTCAGAGGTAGAATGGCTGCGTTTTAGGCAGCTAAGAAATAGCTTCACTTCACATGTCAAAAGTGCTAAATCTAAGTATTATCTGTCAGTTACCACAAAGAACCTGAACAACCCTAGAAAATTCTGGAAAGCCATAAAATCGATATCCACCGGCGATATCCGTAATGAGCTACCTCCGTGCCTTACCACAGCATCTGGCACTATATCGGATAGGGCAGGCATCCTCAAACTACGGACTCTGGTCCGGATCCGGACCGAACCACCACTGTCTCCGGACTCTGAGCAAATTATACTTTTAATATGTATTATCTCTCTGTATTATATGTGAGACATCGCCACATCGCATTCGCAACGAGTCAAAAATTATCCGCTATGTCCACTGCAAACAGCGCTCTGCATGTCTGACTGTTCCACTGTGTTCCACCGGTGTGTGTCAACGCTTTGGTCCAATCACATTCAGCATCCAGTCAGCGTTTTTTCCCCCTAAACAATCTGCGAATCAGAGGCACAGTAGGGCGGGTCTTCGCGGACTGCGGGTGGGGAAAATGTGTGTGTCTCTTTCAACCTGTCTGAGTCAGAGCGAGAATTAAAAAAAAAAAATTCAGAGCGAGAGTTAACAGCTCATCTAGTTCCATCTGTACTGTAGCTAGTAGCCTAGTTTCACCTACCGGGGTGGCAACTGACACCCTACAAATAGGCCTTGCCACCCCAGCTGCCACCCCAGTTGGCAGCTTTGTTTTGAAAGAAAAGTTGTGGCTCATCGGACATTTATGAGAGAAAGTCTCTAATGTCCGAGTGCAAGTGAATGCAGCACAAGATGCACGTCATGTAACCCCTCCCCCGGTCCTGGCGCGAGCGTGGACATATGATTGGCGGCGATTTCATTTTGAACTGGACGGCGCAAAACGAGAAGCATTCGGACCCAAGCACTGAAGGAATGAGGTATTTGCGGTCTACAATGACAGAGAAGAGACTGTCAGTTTGGCTGTACTCAGCATTGAATCAAAACGCACTAAAGCTGTTGATCTTAATACGTTTGTGAGGCGTTTCGCTGAACAAGATGGTAATCGCCGCATTCAGCTGTAATAGACATGTCAACTTGATGCTCTGCTCACGGATGAGCATACACAACTATTAAGATGATGACCTTACGTGTGTAAATATATTTTTTTCTTTGAGGGGGTCTGCCCCCAAAAAACTGTTTTAAGTCCTGAGAAAGTCAAATCAGACGTTGTGTAAAACTACACTGCCCAGCCAAAAAAAAGTAACCACTTTGATTTAACTAGGCCAGTAGGTAAGGACTTTCCACTGGATAATAACTGCAGTATAAAAGAATGCATGACTGAAGTGATGGAGACCATGTTGAAGGCACACAAAAAGAGGAAATAACAGGTCAAATCAAGCAAATCCCCCTCTCAGATTCCACAGCAACCAGAAGAACATAAATACTGGCTGGTGATTTGATTAATCAGCTTTGTGATGGAATAAAAAATGCACAGTGCATTTCCTTAGCTGTGGGTGAGTCCACTGACACCACTGACAATGCTCAGTTGCTGCTGTTTGTGAGTTGTTATGATGAGGCAAAGGGGGAGTTTGTTGAAGATGTGTTGGGCCTGACGAACCTCAGTGGACGCACAAGGGGGAATACATTTATAAAGCAATAATGGGAATGCTGAATGAAAGAGGGTGCAGCTGCCTTTATTCATAACTGTGCAGCTCTTACACTGCGACTCTGAGGCGTCAAGCACTGACACAATAACAATGAAAACTGCTGCATACAGATTATTTTTGTTTTTGCAACCTCGTGTTAAGATTCTTGTTGCAATTGTTTAAAAGTTTGAATGACCGTAATAAACGGACCTTTGTCTTATTGAAACATTTATTTTGGACCTTTAAGATTTGTATTTGAGTACCCCTGGGATAGGGCTACCATGTTAAATTGTTTTAATGAACATTTTGTGTCCTGTGGCTCTCTGTTTCATTCTGTTTCTGATTCTGCTTCTGTGAACACCACAGTCGGTGACTCAGAACAATGTGGTCTGGAAAACCCTTTCAGTTTTACTCCTTTTACTGTTGATGTTGTTCGTGAAGTCTTAACCAAGCTAGATCCTAAAAAGCCGGCTGGTCCGGACAACGTAGAACCTTTCTTTTTAAAGATAGCTGCAGATTGTATTGCTCCACCTCTTACTACTCTTTTTAACCTCTCTCTCAGCACGAACAAAATCCCAAAAGTATGGAAGTCAGCTTATGTCCTGCCACTACTAAAAGGAGGGGAGGCCACCTTATTAAACAATTATAGACCCATCTCTAAGTTGTCAGTTCTGGCTAAGGTTCTTGAACGCCTAGTGAGTGAACAAGTAAAGGAGTTTTTATGTAACAATGACATCCTATCTAAACATCAGTCAGGCTTCAGAAAGCAACATAGCACCATCACTGCCACAATGAAAGTGGTAAATGATATTATGAGTATTTTAGATAATAAGCAGAGTTGTGCAGCTCTATTTGTTGACCTATCCAAAGCTTTTGATACCGTCGATCATCGCATTTTGAAGCAGAGGCTGGTCAGTATTGGCATATCCAGCCATGCAGTAGGGTGGTTTGTGAACTACCTCTCTGAAAGGTCCCAATGTGTTCAGTTTGATGGGCTGTCTTCTGAGTGGCTAAACATCACTAATGGTGTACCACAAGGTTCAGTTTTAGGTCCGCTATTATTCTCTATCTATATTAATAGTTTAGGTGAAAATGTCGAAGGAGCAACCTTACATTTTTATGCGGACGATACCGTTATGTACTGTGCAGGTCCCTCGATTAACGAGGCTGTTGTTAAATTACAGGCTGTTTTTAACATTATTCAGGCTCAGCTCTCTGAGCTTAAGCTTCTTTTAAATGTGGATAAAACCAAGGTAATGCTCTTTTCTAAAGCTAAAGCTAAAAATACACCGGAGACTGCTTTGGATATTGTAACTACGCAAGGAATACAACTTGAAGTGGTTACCTGTTACAAATACTTGGGTATCTGGCTTGATGACTGTCTCACTTTTAAATGTCATGTTAATAACCTGCTTAAAAAGCTGAGGGTTATGCTTGGTTATAAGTCCTGTTTCTCGCTTGAGGCCAGGAAAAGGCTAGTCACTGTGACCTTTTTACCTGTGCTGGACTATGGTGATTTGTTATATATGAATGCACCTGCCAATTACCTGAGCAAGTTAGATGCTGCGTATCACAGTGCACTGAGATTTTGGACAAATTGTAAAGCACTTGCGCATCACTGTACCCTGTATACCAAGGCGGTTTTGCCATCACTTACTGTACGGAGGCTCAGTCACTGGTACTTTTTCATTTACAAAGCCATGTTGGATAAACTACCATCTTATATCTGCTCCCTGATCTCTCGGCGAATTGAAAGTACTTATTTCCTGAGATCGCATGCTGTGGTTTTATTAAATGTGCCAAGTGCTAGGACTGTCTTAGGGAAGAAAGCTTTTAGATGTGCAGCTCCACTAACATGGAACAGTCTGCAAAAAGAATGGAAAATTACCAAGCTAGTACCACTACATGTTTTTAAAGCTCGGTTGGATGCTACAAAATCAGATGCTGTTGGTACCTGTACATGTGGTTAGATATGTAAATTGTAATCCCTGTACATTTTGCTGTATGATGTCCTTTTGTTGTTCTGTTGTTTATATTTGTATGTCTTCTTGTGGAACCTACTGCTGCAGGTCTCCCTTGAAAAAGAGATCATTGATCTCAATGGGATTTTACCTAGATAAATAAAGGTTTTGAATTGAATTGAATTGAATGTGTGCGGAAACGGCACTAAGTGCTGCTGAAGAGCAACCACTTGCTTTCCACAAAGGGGAAGGACGGTGCTCTGGGACAGGCAGTTTAGTGACTAGCGTTGCATGACATATTCACAAAGGAAATATATGAAGGGTAGTAGAAAAGGTAACTCTGCGTCAGTGTGTGTGTTGAGGTATGCCAGGCCTGAAAGCCTCAAGGTGAAGAATCTCTCGAGCAGAAGGCACAGTAGAGATGCAGAATTATTCAGTGATTCTCAGGTTACTTGGTTCGTATGATGTCCAATGAAAGGTTTGTTTGGATGACTTTTGTCCCCTACAGCTCAAAATGACCATAGTGTATCAAGGCTCCTGAAAAACCTTATCCCAACTGTTCCGAAAAATAATTTAAAAAAGCCCTTGTGTGTGTTGGCTTATGTCCTGTACTGTAGTTGCAGAAACTATGGAACCTTAATACATTGATCCACTTTCAATTTGACAGCTGTGGCCTTAATGCTTGACTGAACCTACTGTAAGGATTGTTTCCTTGATGTAAGTTTTTGATTCGTCACATCAAAATGAAAAGGAGCCAGTTGAGGTGGTTCGGGGCACCTAGTTAGGATGCCACCTGGGCGCCTCCCTAGGGAGGTGTTCCAGGCACGTCCAGCTGGGAAGAGACCAAGGGGTAGACCTAGGACCAGGTGGAGGGATTATATCTCTTCGCTGGCCTGGGAGCGCCTTGGGATCCCCCAGTCAGAGCTGGTTGATGTGGCCAGGGAAAGGAAAGTTTGGGACTCTACCCCCGCGACCCGACCACGGATAAGCGGGAGAAGATGAATGGATGGACATCAAAATGTCAACATTCCAAAATCCCAATATTTTTTGTTTACAGCCATACAAGTAAAAGCTGCAAGTAAAATCATCACATTTGTGAACCTGAAACCAGCAAATATTTACAATTGAAAAACGGTTAAATAACAATTACAATATTTGTAAGGTTCACTAAATAACACCTGTGACATTATCTAGTGAATAATATAACCTGGATGAATTGGGTTTTGTTAAAAGGAGCAGTTTCATTGATCAAGAAATACATCATTGGACAGAGACAATCCTGGTGACCTTTTCAGTTTAGCTGTGAATAATGTAGTACAGTTCAGTATTACACAAAGACAATGTTTGTTCCCAACACGTCCGACTAGCTGTTTGAGTTTATTAACTATTTTTTATTTGGTTTATTTTAGGGTTTTTTAATCTCTTATTTCAATTTAGAGCTTAAACCTATTTCCTATAATCAATAAGTTGGTTGAAAGAGACTAACTTAGTTTTGATACTTTCTTGAATGTTTAGCATAGTAGTAAACCAAACATCTTAAGGCTTTGGATTGATTGTTTGATAAAAAAAGGAATTTGGGAGATTCCACCGTAGGTTTTGGGAACATTTGGTGATATCTTGGATGACATTTCACAGATGCTTGGCTACATTTCTGAAATGAGAGTGATGCGTTCAGTGCAAGGAACAAAGGGTGGATCAATAACCTGAGGAAACGATTTAAGAAGAGGAGAAGAGGAAACAAGGTGTTACAGAGAGAGGAATGTGGGTTGACTGATGCATTCACTGACCTTTACTCCATTTGGGACCTCATTTGTAAAAGGTATCTGGAGGCTGTCATGGTGTGTCGACCCTGTTTGGCTGCAGTGAACTCACCCAGCAGCGGTGACACACTGTGCTGCCAGCGCTGGAGTTACGACAGGAGACGGTGACATGGACTTGGATGATTTAAACAGAAAGCATCTTCACTGAGGGCATGCGCTGCACAGCCTTCTGTTTTACACGTTGTCCAAACATTTCCCGCACAGCTAGTCTGAGTGCCACCGCTCTGCTGTAAACACGAAGATGATGATTTAAGTTCAGACATGGCGCTCAGGACCAGACTCATCCGTCCATCCATCCATCGTCTGCGCTGCTTACTTCTGGGAATCTGTGCTGGAGAGGAGGCTCTCTGTGACGGCTGATTCATTCCAGACCATGTTTACTGTCAAAGCACTCCAGAATAAATCTCATATTTTTTGCAAGCCTCCTCTACAAGTTTAGAACTGCTTTCCGATATTAACATTTATTTACTTACATTTTAAACAAAGATCCTGTAGAACAACCTCCCTGAAAGAGATTCTTCATACCAACAAGAACCACTTTTACAGTTTGGCTTTTAATTTAATTGAATTTAGTTCAGTCTTATATTATTCAATCCGGTGTTTATTCTGTTTGTATTTAGTGTTTGTATTAATTACAAAGTGCTGCTCTCTCTGTCTGTAGATTAGAAGAGACAATTGGTTGTTTTTTATTTGTACTATTATTATTTGACTTACCTTTATTTCACTTACAGTTGCTAAACTAAACATGCACTTTTGCCATGTGCCCGATAAGTGTTTGAACAAATCCATTTCTGTTTATCTGAAGACTTGATGGTGGTCTGGTAACATTAGAAAGAGACCTGCAGTAATGACATTATAGAACATTGTTTAATGATTTGTAACAAGGGCCATCTACAGCTTGAAAGGTGCAAACAGAAACCCTTAATTCAAACCCCCCTATAGCTAGTAAAATCCATTTCAGTAAACCCACAGTACCCTTACAGTACGGCTTGTAAAACAGCTCTTTAAAGGGAGCATTAGAGGGCCATTCTGGTCAGTTTACATGTTCTTTACACGCATTTAGCTAATTGCTGAGCCTTCTGCTGAGGCAGTAGAGCAGCAGGAACAGTCTTATGTATTTATGTTTGCATGGCTTATCAGTGAGGGATAGGACAGGTAGGCTTTTAACTTTTGATAAGGAGAGTTCATAAAGGTTAACTCCTTTATTTAATACTCTGCCTGCCAGCTGATTACAAAAAGTGACTCGAAGAATTCAGTTATAAAGAAAACTCAGTGTCGGCTTGGATTAGGTTTTTATTTTTATGTACAAATTCATAATCTTAGATCCACATTCGAATCTCTTAAACGTTCCCGTGATCGAGCTTTTACATGCTGGAGCCCTAAATTAAATGTACTGTGAAAAGCACTTTGTGTCACGCTATACAAATAAAGTTTATGCATGCTGGCCAGTAACTGCACAGCTGGCATGTTCGTAAAGAACGCTGCATGCTTTTGCCTGTTACCTCTGCGTGTGTGCGTGCGTGCGTGCGTGTGTGTGTGTGTGTGTGTGTGTGTGTGTGTGTGTGTGTGTGTGTGTGTGTGTGTGTGTGTGTGTGTGTGTGTGTGTGTGTGTGTGTGTGTGTGTGTGTGTGTGTGTGTGTGTGTGTGTGTGTGTGTGTGTGTGTGTGTGTGTGTGTGTGTGTGTGTGTGTGTGTGTGTGTGTGTGTGTGTGTGTGTGTGTGTGTGTGTGTGTGTGTGTGTGTGTGTGTGTGTGTGTGTGTGTGTGTGTGTGTGTGTGTGTGTGTGTGTGTGTGTGTGTGTGTGTGTGTGAGAAGCCTTATTTCCCCTGGCTCTCTGCTCTACTCACCACAAAGGGTGCTGATCAATACTGATGCATGCACTCCTCCAGCTTTGGAAACACAGCAGAGAGCAAGGAATAGGTTTACTGTTTTTATCCTTAGAAATATATAAATAATGACTCAAGTGTCCGTGCAGGAAACGTGACTAACACACATATACAGTATACAGCATTCTCCACGCTAATAACCTTGGGCAACATTTAGCATTTTGTTGCACTGGGCTGCATTGTGTGAATTGAGAGAGACCTGGAATAAAAGCAGCAGAAGATTGTGCTTACATTTCTGTATTAGGAGCTAATATTAGCCAATGTTAGATATAGGCCTCTAGGATGGAAAGAACCACGCTGAAATATTGCATTGACCTCAGATTGACATTTTACCCAAGAGTGATTTTCTTCTTTCAAGAAGAGCAAGTGAAGAGGAAATAAAGTGCAGTGTATTACTTGTCATAGCTACCTACAATGGGGAAGTACATGAATGTACAGTAATGGCAGTGCTGAGGTCAGTCTGTATAAGGTCCAACATGGTGCAGCCTGGAGGAGACTGGAGGTCCAGAGCATCGACCGGGTGCAGGGAGGCTTTCACAGACCTTACAATTTCTCAGTAACAACCAATACAGTAGAGCAGGGGTGTCCAAACTAATTGACAATTTTGAATCGGCCCTCAGCAAATTAAAAAAACGATAATGCAGTATGGCCCTCAAATGAAACTTGTGCTTCTCTTTTACTTCTTAAATATATACAGTGGGGCAAAAAAGCATTTAGTCAGCCACCAATAGTGCAAGTTCTCCCACTTAAAAAGATGAGAGAGGCCTGTAATTTTCATCCTAGGAACACTTCAACTATGAGAGACAGAATGGGGGGAAAGAATCCAGGAAATCACATTGTAGGATTTTTAATGAATGAATTGGTAAATTCCTCGGTAAAATAAGTATTTGGTCACCTACAAACAAACAAGATTTCTGGCTCTCACAGACCTGTAACTTCTTCTTTAAGAGCCTCCTCTGTCCTCCACTTGTTAACTGTATTAATGGCACCTGTTTGAACTCGTTATCAGTATAAAAGACACCTGTCCACAACCTCAAACAGTCACACTCCAAACTCCACTATGGCCAAGACCAAAGACTGTCAAAGGACACCAGAAACAAAATTGTAGACCTGCACCAGGCTGGGAAGACTGAATCTGCAATAGGTAAGCAGCTTGGTGTGAAGAAATCAACTGTGGGAGCAATTATTAGAAAATGGAAGACATACAAGACCACTGATAATCTCCCTCGATCTGGGGCTCCACGCAAGATCTCACCCCGTGGGGTCAAAATGATCACAAGAACGGTGAGCAAAAATCCCAGAACCACACGGGGGGACCTAATCAATGACCTGCAGAGAGCTGGGACCAAAGTAACAAAGGCTACCATCAGTAACACACTATACCCGCCAGGGACTCTAAATCCTGCAGTGCCAGACGTGTCCCCCTGCTTAGGGCCTGGACATGTACTGGCCCGTCTGAAGTTTGCTAGAGAGCATTTAGATGATCCAGAAGAGGATTGGGAGAATGTCATATGGTCAGATGAAACCAAAATAGAACTTTTTGGTAAAAACTCAACTAGACGTGTTTGGAGGAGAAAGAATGCTGAGTTGCATCCAAAGAACACCATACCTACTGTGAAACATGGGGGTGGAAACATCATGCTTTGGGGATGTTTTTCTGCAAAGGGACCAGGACCACTGATCCGTGTAAAGGAAAGAATGAATGGGGCCATGTATCGTGAGATTTTGAGTGACAACCTCCTTCCATCAGCAAGGGCATTGAAGATGAAACGTGGCTGGGTCTTTCAGCATGACAATGATCCCAAACACACCGCCCGGGCAACGAAGGAGTGGCTTCGTAAGAAGCATTTCAAGGTCCTGGAGTGGCCTAGCCAGTCTCCAGATCTCAACCCCATAGAAAATCTTTGGAGGGAGTTGAAAGTCTGTGTTGCCCAGCGACAGCCCCAAAACATCACTGCTCTAGAGGAGATCTGCATGGAGGAATGGGCCAAAATACCAGCAACAGTGTGTGAAAACCTTGTGAAGACTTACAGAAAATGTTTGACCTCTGTCATTGCCAACAAAGGGTATATAACAAAGTATTGAGATTAACTTTTGTTATTTACCAAATACTTATTTTCCAACATAATTTGCAAATACATTCTTTAAAAATCAGACAATGTGATTTTCTGGATTTTTTTTTCTCATTCTGTCTCTCATAGTTGAGGTATACTACTAGGATGAAAATTACAGGCCTCTCTCATCTTTTTAAGTGAGAACTTGCACAATTGGTGGCTGACTAAATACTTTTTTGCCCCACTGTAAGTAAACAGATATAATACAGTAGTATTCATGTGTTAATAAGCCCACTTTTCAAATACATTCAGTCAATTAAAGCTGAAAACATTTTTCTAACAAATCTAAGTTGATACGAAAAAAGCTCAATAACTTATTTTCATAACAAGCTTGAAATATACCCTTCATATTTCCCCGTATGATAAGCAATCTGACACCTCTGTTGTAAGGAATGAGCTACCAACAAAATAATTGAAACCCTAAGGAGAGCTGTGATGTCTGAACAATTTACTTACATTTGATTCATTTTGCCGACTTATACATTAATGTATGAGCCAATATACATCACCTCTAGTGAGGGCCCAGCCCTTTGTATATTTGTCTGTATAAAATGTTTGGACACCGCTGCAGTAGAGCAACATCTGATTGGTCAGTACAGGATGTAAAGATATACGTAGTACGTACGGTTGTCAGGATAAATAATTTAATTAGAAAAGACATCAGACACACAGATCGATCCAACATTGTTTATTCAAAGGTTCTTTTTTTGGACTTGATAGATGATGTGAGACTGGATTACAGTTTAAATGCTTTGATCCTCTCATCAACAATCAGAAATACGTTGAGTGGCACAGCACGGAAATTCAGAGATAACATTTTTCATCTTCTCAGTGGTCATGTGATCTGTAGTACTTGCATTGTGAGCACTAAGGGGCAAAATAATAGGTATAAAAGCTGACAATTGCAGATGAAAAGATGGTTGGGCTTCATTTAACAGTCACAATGCTCATAATTATTGTCGTTTTGGATATTCCTAAGTGAACTCAAGTCATTGAATTCTTGCTGGTGATCAATATGTTGACTTGTCATGTCACGCCTACCGAGCATTTATGGAAATATTTTAAGGCAACACTTGGAATCAGTTAACCTAAACATGTTTTAACTGCTAGACTTAAAGTAGGCTTTAAACTGAGTATCTACTAACATGTTATTCTTTAAGTGTTAAAGCCTAATATAGGGCTTCAGTTTTTATATTGCAACAAATTAAACTTCAAATGCATTATGACAAACAGTCTAATCTAATTAAGCGTATCAGTTGAAAAACTAGCTATCATTAGTTCAGGCAGCTACATTTCACATCAGTCAACAATAACAAAATGCTATTTGGATTAGTTGTCAATTAAATAAATACTACGTAGAGTACAAACACAGGCTTTTAGTTTATTTTACATGAAGTTATTCAAATTGTTGTCCTGTTTTTGTAAACCTAAATACCTTCATTTAAATAAACATGAACTGATGCAGACATTTAGTAAGCAGTAATGTGGCACGTTGAATCACAGGGTAATTGTGGGTCAGGTAGTATTTACTCACAAGGAAAGCTTATATTACTCTGAAGTTCATATCCTTCCAAACCATCTTTTCAACAACCTGAGTTAAAATTCTGACAAAGGGTTAATAAAGTGTTGCAACTCAGACAGGAACCACTTCGATCCACACCAACAGCAAGATGAAGCATAGTAAAGCACAAGATCTGGACTGACATTTTTAACTGCACAATTAGAGTTGTTTGTACATAGCTCCCGTTCAGTCGCAAAGTAGAAACATCGCGGGAACTTTTTTTTTTTTAACCCGATTTCCACATTGGGGTTTTAAATAATACATGTTGGGAGCACACCTGAAAAATACACCTTTCATACGTTTAATACTTCCAAAAGTAAATCGCAGCGGCTAATATGGATTGCGCATTATTTTACTTTATTTTATTTGCACCTTAAGTTCGCAATTAAATGCCCATAAAGTTTTGAGTCCAATACACGTTTTTCTTGTGGAGGGAAAAGGAAGAAATCCTTTTTTATATAATACTTTATTGAACTTTTAGATGTAATTTCAAAGATGACATGTAGGGGAGCTCTATTCATTTATTTTTAATCACACAGCTGTCATTGCCTCCTGTTAAAGCATCCCAAAATAAATGAGTTTAAGCCTGGCTACAAACTCTTAGTGGAGAGTCTGGGAGTGTCTACCACCAAGTCTCTGAACCCACTAGTCATTTTACTTTAGCTGCGAGTGGTTATCACTGATCATTGAGAATTGCACTGTTTTAGCAAGGCTCATTTACACAGATGCCAATGTGTGCTAAAGTATGCATGTTAGCTAACTATGAACACATGCATATAGCACCAGAGCAACCCAAAAGCTACTTGTTTGGCTGCGCAGTTTGTTGATGCGATGCAAGCCACGCAATCCTTTCGTGAAATCCCCCCGTCGAAACATTTAATTTGATTTTGCTCAAACTCTTTTAGCGATGTGAAATGGGAGGACCATGGCCAAAAATAAAGGCCAAATAATTAAAGCAGATAAAAGGCTGTTTGAGTCCAAGTTATCATCACCCAGTCGTTGTTCCTCTTCATGCCGTTGCTGGTTGTTTTTGCACCACTAGCAGTTGAAGTTGAGGTCACTTTTCTTAAGTGACAACCCTCGTTATGTACGCACAGATAAAATGTCTCCCTTTTCCACAGACAAGTTCATATATCTTTTATAAAATAAATCTTATATTCCCAAGTATACAATAATAAAATGATGCACTCTGCAGAAAAAAAGGGGAACAGGAAACTCTATATATACATATATGTGACTATTTTGGCAGACAGGACAATTGTAAACAGCTCTTTACTCTCATTCATGACGTTTACGTCCACTTTTTTCCTTTACTTCTTTCGCTCCTTTTGTCCTTTTACATTCATATTTCCAAAAAATTGTGCTTTAAGAAATGTCTTATAATAATCCAAGGGCTCTTTTATTTTTTATTTCCTCGAGTAACACCCTGGTCCGTTGAGTAGAAGTGCACCGTCTCTGAACAGTAGGTCAAAGTCATGAATGGTCACGTAGCTGGTAGTTTATTCGCCTCCCCAGGAAATGTGATTCCGTGACAGCGAAATGAAGGGAAGGCAACGAACGCATGAATCAGGACTGAAGATGAAGACGTTTGTGAGTTTTATTCTGGGTAGACTTAAGATTTATGTCTGGCACTATGATCATCCTCAGTATTTCTCCAAGTGTCCCTTTCCACATGTTTGCTGGATGCTTTGGTATATATGATTTTGCACTTAATGGCTAGGCAGCATCACGTTTCACACTCTTCCAGCTTTCAGTACAGCTCCTTCACATATTAAGACGTAGAAATAATCAGTCATTTTTCAAAACCTGTCGAAACCTTCCGTGATCGGAACTTGGGAAGGATTTGTGTCCTGGGGTAGTTGTGGCATTTTATTGATGATTACAAGGCTGAGAAGTTACAGCTGTGCTTGTGATACAGGAATGTACACGATGGAATGTGGGAAAAACACTGTTGTGTGTAGAGCGATGACGCTGCAGAATGCTAACGGAGCGAGCAAGAGCTTTGGGTTTTGAGCTCAGGGGGCAGGAACAGTAGAAGTCTGTGAGCCAGGCAGAACAGGATTGTGGGTCTTCAGTTGTCCTCATCAGTGAGCTCCTCCTCCGCAGTGGCCTTCTCAGCAATGGCATCCATGCTGCGTCTGCCTCTGGACTCGGAGCCGGAGGAACCCCCCGCGAGAGCGCCTTTACTCAGGTTACAGGTGAGCGCAGAGTAGTGGATCTGCCGCAGGTTCTCCTGGACTTCACTCTGGGCGTGCTTCAGGAGGTCTGCCTGACCCTGGGGGGGGATTACAGATCAAAGAGTTACAGCAGCTTTTAAAATGTTGTCCCTGAAAATGTTAGTAGCTGCCCGTCCTGAGGATAAAAATGTCATAAAAGTTTCCGTATTAAACGTTTTATTTTTATTGTGTTATTCTTAAGACATAATACTCTCTCTTAAAGTATGTATGTATTAACACCTTATTCTAAATGTTGGCAAAAGTCTGAATTAAATGCCGTCACACTGACGTTCAGGCCATAGCAGAACAAGGTAAATACAGAGAGAGGTAATGCTCATCTCAAGCACTCTAAATCTGTCAATAAACTCCTTTTATGCGAAAATCTGTTATCAATAAACCATAAAACAGAAGATTCTTCTCATTTTAGATCAGTCTATAATTGTTTTTCCTCAAAAACAAAGATAGAACTCTCACAACAATAATGGGATCAGCACTTTGCCTCCATATATTTACTTTTGATTTCTGCATAAATGAAATTCTGAATATCATGCAAAGTACTTAACCTGAAGCATCTAAGCAGATACAAATACAAAAGAGTCCAATAGTCTTATCACCCTATGCTTGTGCTCTGTTATTAGAAAAAAGGCAGCAGATTTTTGATCTGGAATTGATGTAACCTTATTATGGAATTCACAGGCAATTCATTTCTGAGTTTCACACCAGGTGCCAAAGTGTTGTGGATATTCCTGTCACACAGGAGCCATAATGAGATTGACACAATGGACACCTCGATCTGAATCACAAGAAGCTAGGTGAACCCAGCAGTGTGGTGTAGCTCATGAAAATGGTCTTTGAAATCTATTTGTATTGAGTTTAAAGCTTTATTGGATAGCTGCCATTTTATAAGCTTCAAGACCTTCAGTCAATAACCTAATGTACTTTTAGTGTTCATAAAAAATCTGAAGTCTTTAAGTAGTACGTCTGCCAACAATAAGATCCATATAAGCAAAGCACCAGATTAAACATTGACAGAAAATGAAGCATGCACAAAGAATAACACATACTTGCCTGACTCAACTCAATTGCCCGGGGACAAAGTATAAATTATAGCTGAGCTACTCGTGTGGTAATCTTAATTAACACGTGCAAATGCCATATATAAATATGAAGGAGGTTATTCATCAATAATTACCCCTTGTGTTGGCTGTGGAGGTTGAAACAATAGGCGTGGTGTTTCAGAGCGGCTTAGACTAGGGACTCACCAAACACCGGTGTATGGCATAATATTGCCTCCGGATATAAATAATTACATTATTCGTGATTTGGTAATTTATCAGTAGGTTTTTTGTATTGCACTAATGTTTTGGTACAAATTAATATGGTTAAAAAATATTCATGGTTGCATGTGCGGAAAGAAAGCTTACAAACTCCCAGAAACCTGCAGATCCGCTGCAACTCTGACCACTTTTAAATCCAGATTAAAGACTTTTCTTTTTACCGCTGCTTTTAATTGAACTATTTACATCTTAAACTGCACTGTAACTTTTATCCATGTATTTTTTCTTTTAATGTTTATTTTATTATCTTTTCTTTTTAATGACTGATTTTAAATGCCATTTTCTTAATGTCTTTCGTTTTTTGTAAAGCACTTTGAATTGCCTTGTGTTGAAAGGTGCTATATAAATAAACTTGCCTTGCCTTGCCCATATAAGTGATAAAAAAAAGCAACTTGCCGTATAAGTATACTTTAGACATTCATATTACACACTTGTGTTTACATTTAAAACCAACTTTTTGACGAAATGCCACATGTAGATAGATATATTGGGATTCAAAGAGAATGGCAGCTACTGTAGTAGCAGTAAACAGGCTACACAAGGTTGGTGTCACCAGTGTCCATAATCTCACCTTCAGCACGGTGATGTTCCAGGTGAAGCTCTCCACCGCCTTGTGCAGCTTCCTGCCCTTCAGCCCCTCCTTCACAGCCAAGTCATGGAGGTTCTCGTGGAACTCCATCGCTGCGAGAAAAAGACAGATGAGAATGAGTCAGACTTTTTGTGGCGGTTTGTGAAACAGAAGAGCAGCTGCGAGGTGACTGAAGTCTGGGAGCTCTGACTGGGTGCTAGGCACTGTGTCACTGTGAGGAAACACATTAGAGCTAAAGTCAGTGGCATTGCTGTCAACATTTCACAGTGTGCTGCTGCAGCAGAAGGGTAGAGTATGTGGAAGTACAGAATAGAGACCCTCTGGCTGTGGAGGAGGACTCCTCTCATTACTGTACGTCTGCAGGGTGATAAAGGATCGCAGGAGCTGCTGTGTGCATCTTAACTCTGACTGAAGTGCACATTTCTGAACAATTAAAGGAGGAAAGCTGAGGGTTGGATGCAAGATATGAAGGAATAAAACTGTGCAAGCACCTGCCATCGAAATGTTAATATCTTGTCAAGCAACCCTTAGAAAAAGGCAGAGGAAGTGTAAAGTGACAGTTATTTGATAGCTAACTTGATAGTGCCTTCCTTACATCCTGTTTCTCTCGAGACTCCTATTTGCTTTAACAACAGTGTTGCATTCATTTTCATGACAGTGTTACTATTAACCAGGAACAGTTTGGTGAGCATGTGTGACCTCTGTCAGCAACACCTTGCACACATCATAACTCTATATCCCAGGGTGAAATGTTATTGGATGGTAGGCAGAGTTGCACATCCCAGCGAGGTGTTGATGGGATTTTAAGGGACAGCAGTGAATTGGTAAAAAAAAAACGAAGAAGAAAGAAAGCAAATAGGCAAGATAAATCAAAGGCAGAGAACAAAAAGCCTAGTTGAAGGAGGCAGGATGAGAGGGAAGAGAAAGCCCCGGAAACGCAGAGAAAGGCAGAGGAGCGGTGCAGCGTAGGCAGACAGACATGACGTTCTTTCAGTGTGGATTAGCATCAAGGCATCGAACAGAGGACGGATTTGTCTCCTGAGGAGCTTTCCCACCTCCTCTCTTCCCCTCTGCATGACTGAGTCTGAGTAAGGACATCTTTAATGTGGATATGGCCTTTACAGTGCAGTGCTGACACTGCAGCAACAGGCAAACACAGCCTGTGAGGTAAATAAACCAGAGAGATGGAGTTCCTGCTAGACACAGCAGCCCATCACTTTATAATGCTGGAAATTCCAAGCAAGAATGCCTGCATTACCGCCCGAAGCGCTTATATCAGCTGGAGTGGGCCCTGGCCCCTGTTGGTGCTGTTGCCATGGAAACGTGGTGTGCACACGACCCCCCTCATGTGGAGTCGCCATTATAGGCGTGGGGTTGGGCTGCCTCGGAGCCTCTCAGCTGCGTGAATACAACCTCACACACCTGATACAAATCTACTGACACATCCATTATCTCCTGACATCACACGTGCTCTGTCCATTTCCTGTGTTCCTAACAACATGTCATTTCTCTCTTCATCTCAGGCTGCTATTCTGTAACTAAAGAGCTGCTGCTGCTGCTGTGCACATGGACCGTGACTGTGCTGAAGAAGGTACACACACACACACACACACACACACACACACACACACACACACACACACACACACACACGTTGCCTAGCAACATTTGATGGAGTCTGGCCGGCAAGAAAGAAAGAAATTGGGAAGCTCATTCTCAGCAAGCATTTCAGACGCTGATCTCTGAAGTAATGCTGCAAGATGACAAGCATGAAACAACTACAGTATAAAGAGGAGGGTCAGAGGAGGAGGACCTGAGTTAGTCTATGAAACGTTTTTTTATGAATAGTGCTAAACCCAAAGACATTCAATGATAACAACTAATGATATTCAATGATAACAACTAATGGACTAAAGTAACACAATCGATCATGATGTGAAATAAATGATGCTCTGTTATTGACCATACAGTCTTTGTTATTGACATGGTCATTGAACATTTTCAAATCAACCCTGTACACTGACCTGTATTTAATGATACAGAAATATCTAAATGCCACTTCTTATACATTTATGTGGTCTTCTAACATGAACCCGCTATATTTTTGAAAAGAGTGTTGAATGTTTCTTGTATTGACATTTTTATGATCACCTCTGTTTACTTTTAACACCCTATGGGTTTTGGATTTGCTACTTGTTAACCAGTTTATATTTGTGATGCTTACCATTTATATTTCTGTCCTTGTGTACATTTGGTTATCAAACATTATAATAGATATTTTATTGTTTGTATTTTGCTTTTAGCTGCGCTTTTTCTTCGCCACCACTGCACAATAATTTCCCTCGGTATAAATAAAGTTCTAAGTCCTTAGTCTCTCTTATCTTGTATCACCATCATACCGTATGTCACAGAAAGACAGGACACCCTTACATTGAGAAGTGGAAACCAGCTAACCAACTAAAACAATAGATTATTAATCAAATTAGTTGTAAAATAATCTCAGTTCTAATATTAACTATAATTTTAAGCACCATCCAGGAGGCGATGTGGCACAAAGCATTTCACCAATAAGAATGAAACAAAAAGGTTCAATCCACTTTGAAGGGGACTTTAACATATCTAACGCAGTAATGGCCCTTTGCTTTGTTCTCTGCAGAATGTCACTGAAAAGCCACACCATTATTTTGCAGTTGGCATTTAAGAACATCTTCTGTACTGATCTTGTTAGTCTGCAGCAGGTGCAGCCCTCCATATGCCTTGAATGCTAATTGGGACATAAAGTGAAAGTCGGGGGTGGGAAGTGACATCCATCTTTAAGCAGCAAACACCTGACTGTGATCCCTGAGTCTGCCTTCATGTCGGTCTATTTTCTTAGGGGAACACACGACCCATCTGAGCTCAAGTGATGGGTTATTCACAACTTTAAAAGCTGCTTCTGCTGAATGTTCCACTTGCTGTAGAGAGGGAATTGGGTTTGCACTGACCCAGTTCGACCCAACAGACAAACCATGATTGCACTGAAATACCAACAAACAAGAGCGCACACACACAAATGGTGTATGTTGGATTGGAAAATATATCAATGAACAAGTTCATCAGTTGTGTCCCAGTTTGCAATTGTTGTTGACGGTTCCCCTCCTGATATTATATAATTGTATATAAATGGTGCTTTGACCAAAACCCCACAATGCTTCTGTGGAAGTTTTCTTAACTATTCTTTTACAAAAAGGAATAATTCCCTTTGACAAGATGTTTATCAATCAGGGCTAGCTAGGACTCATTGTGTAGAACTACTGTTACATAAAATCCTGTTGTCATCAACTCATTAAACGACTGTCATCTGACCTCAAACAGGACTTTACTGACAATGAAATGCCATTTTGTGGAGATATATACGACATAATGTCTGGCAGACCTTTCCTTAACCTGTTGAACCCCATCTGCCCACCCCCCGGGCGGAAAAACGCATCATCTGCAGGAAACAGCGGCTGAGGACTTCTTAATATTTAATAAACTATGAATGTTTCATATCCATGTAACGGGAAGAAACTCAGCTAACTGATGATATGAACCATTTTTAGCAAAAAAAAACACAAGACTAACGCTGAGCCTCTGAATTAGCCCTGAGCGAAACAATGCTAACGCCGTTAGCACAGAACTCACTCATAAAACCCTTATTACTTATCGTAAATGCAAATCCAACCCCTCGACTAGCATCGTGAGAATACACAGAATCGATATGTATCCGTATCGTCACTCCATGATAAGAACTCGTGAAATGAGAAACAAAAACAGACATCACAACACGTGGCATTAGGTAGCAAACACGGCAATATGTCTTACCTTTGTCGTTGTCTGATCAAAAGTGGTCTTCAATGGCATTAAAACGATAAAAACGTTGCTGAAGGTTAATCCATAGGTTAATCCAATGTGTCTGTGTCACTTTGAAATGATTTCTGATAATCCATCAGCAATAAACCTAGTTTTAAGTTTTCAGATTTCAAAGCGTTTCGCTTTAGGCAAACTGCGTGCGCATAGCCCCCACTTCTCAATGGTAACGTTGGTGTGTATGTGGAAATTCCCCTTCGATTCTATTGGCTCTAACGGTTAAAAAGAGATGTCAATCATCAAAATCGACCAATGGGTTCCAGAGAAACGGCAAAAACGCCCATTTCCACCCAAATGACCCCAGAGGTGGAGTTTCTTTTTTCTAAACCTCTCTAAAAAGGTTAAATGTCACTTGTTTTGCATCAATCTTGATACAGGGTACTTATCATATGTTGTACTTTGGATTCCTAAAGCTTTTAGTCTACCATCCCATCATTCAAGGGTTGTTTTCACTATAAGTAAAAAATAATTTTTGGACGGACACTATAATTGCATTTTTTTCTTTAAAATAAAAAACATCTATATTGATTCTGACTTTTCTACATCCAACTCACATGTTTATCATTACTTTGAGAAAAAAGATTATTAATTTCCCCCTTTTAGAAGTGTAGTTATGGTAATTTGTTCTGGAAATGTCATTTTCGAGTCTGAGACCTGAAAAACAGGCTTGGGGCTTAACAGGTTAAGGCTTGAATACTATTTTAAGAGAGACTCATATTAGTCCCATGGAAGATGAGCAATAACTACATGCGCATGTGCTCTATACATCAAACAATGTGTAATATGTATATGTTGTGCCAACACATTTGCCCACTGCAGATTTGAAACTGCTGGCACGACAGCAGGTTGTCATTAAAATAGAATGAGAAAAATGCTGACACAGGCTGTTAAGATGAACATGGAGAGTATTGTAGGACTAAAGTACAAGGCACTTATTTCATACATAAGCCATTTTAAACCCATGCTAAAACCAAATCTAAACCAAAAGGAATATGGTTGAAATATAAGTCCCAGTGGCACAGATGTGAGCAGAGATTTTAGGGATCTTTCTGATGCCAGTAAGTCCAACATCACAGAGTATTTTCCCCAAACCACTGGCTGGTAATTGTTACGGGCTGGAAGGTGGTCGAAATGAAAACACCAAGGAAAAAACAGCACAAAGCCTTTGATCATTGCATTGGTTAAAAGACACAGTCCTCCTCTCTGATGTGCCAGGACAATCGAATTTGAATATTTTATAAATCTATCCGGCTGGAAACCAATAAAGCAGAGCTGCGGTAATGATGGTCCGTCTCTCCCCCGCTCCACCCTCACTTAGCTCTTCTAGCCGGCTCACTCAGGGATACATTAGCTTTCAAAACTACTAAGATGGGATACAAGGCCAGACAGTGCTGCATTAAAAATTTAATTAATGTCAAAAAAGAAATCCTTCTCATTAACAGGTTCAGACAGCAAAGCCTGTTACATAGTAAACATTTTGCAAAATAAAGACTGCCCTCCAGAAGTATCCGTAATTTGACAGCATCATATGCTAATGTTTCTTAAGACTGTGTGCATATATTTTTTTAATCCAGCAGTGCCTCCACTGATGAGCTGCCAATCTTACTCCGGATGCATGGAGTACATTTGGTTACAATCGGCTAGAATGCTAGGTCTGCATGAACACATACACTTTGGGCCTCACTATAACTGAGAAGAGTAGATGTACTGCCATCTGCTCGCCTCACACACATCTCTGAACCCTCACACACATCTCTGAACCTTAAACCAACCTTGTAATTAGAATACAGCACAGACGCTGGTATGAATGAAACACCTCTGTCCAAACCGCAGCTTTTCAAAGGGAAGCAGTGACAGGATCAGGTTCTTGAACCCGATTCAAATGGTAATTCCACACTTATGCAAATAAGCAAAATCAGTTCTGTCGGATACCATTGAGTGATCTGTGTGGTGTGGCTTCAGAGAGATGGTGGGGCCAGTGGGCAATATTCAGGAGTGGTCTAATGTCAAAGGAGAACAACATCTAAAGACGTTTCTTACCTGATTTTTGGGTTTGTAGAATTCTCTCATACAACCCCTCAAAACTCTCCAGCAGAGTCTTGCTGGTCTGGATCACCTGAAAGGAGACAAGATATATTGTTTTGATTTGCCATTTATTTCAACATCAGAAAAAACTGGCATCCCACAAGACAGCAGGGAGCAGTCTCCGTCTGGTGGCCGGGTGTTCCTCTCCAGGGAGGGCTCAGGGAAACAAGCTGTTATTACAGGCACGTCAGTGGGCGGGGTCGCTGAATTGCATTTTTTAAAACCAAAATTAGAGGGACGGAGACACAAGCGATTAGGGTGTTTTTCAAAAGTCACTTCTTTTTTCAACTCTTGTCTGGTTTTCCGGAGATATGAACTTCATTTACAGGGACATTTAAAAATGAACCCTTTAATAGAAAAGGCAGATAATCAAGATCATATGAAGAGAAGATGTAAACGTAACCTTGAGTCATTTTGAAGCAGGACACCGCCGTGTTATCTGTGAAATTGCAGCTTTGAAAGATGCAAAGTTTAGCTCCTGTGGCGTTATGCCCAGCTTTAATTGAGTACAAACTCTGCTGACCTGCAGACTGTTAAAAAGACTTGAAGACTTTGGGAATTCATTTCCATATTAAATGCCAACAACGCACCTGCCCTGCACAACAGCACAGCAGTGTTTCACCAGGTTAATGAGGCATATCTAGCGTGTCACAGTCAGAGGTAAATAATTGTAAGGTATATAGGGAGTCTGACGGATCTTTCAATCTTAAAAAAAATATGTTTTTCATCCAACAGAATGTCAGGAACAGAAGAAAGGTGGAATATTATTTTAGAAACAAAAATTAACATGTTTTATTTAGAAACCCCCTCATTATGAATCCTTTAGACAATTTAGTTTAGATAAACACCTGGTGATATATCAGTTTTGTTATTATTTTAGAAATCCAATAAAAAGACTGATACAACAATTCATTGAGCATACCCTAATATAGCTCAGTTTTCATTGCCAAAGACCTTCATTGGGATCAAAAAACGATTAAAAACTCATAAATGAGCCACAGTGTTGCACTGGTTTACATGTTCCTTCATTACTGTCAATGTTGGCACTGTGGTTTATTTTTGAATCAATCCCACACAATCTATCCTGCTGCTGGAGATAATAACAAGAGCACAACACACGCACTACTGTAGCTATTCCTATTAGAAAAGTACAAAGCACGGCTGTTTAAATGAATTACTGAGCCTTTTTAAAAAGTGTCCAAAGCCTGGATAAGGAAATCAGAAAGTACCACACTGTGGTTTTAGTTGTTTTAATAGATTTGTTGAAAACTAGAATCATGCTAGACTCTCAACATGTAATAGCACATAGGAAGGGAAACAGTTTATCTGCCACTGAGGCTTTTAATACTGAAGTCCCACTGTCATGTGATCTGGTACAATTACATTTTTGTGCTTTCAAATGTTCCTGTAGAGTTCATATGATAACCTCTACCATTACATTACTATGACAAAAATAAACATTAAGCCTTTTTTTGGCATTATCACATGTATTCCATCCCATTATCATGTTCTGTAGGGAGAACAGTTTCTAAAACCCATGTAGTAAATCACCATGTTCTGCTGAAAGCAGTACTGACTTCATTATTCTGGCAGTTTTGTGTCACTCCGCAGCTGAGTTGCGGCACTTAGAGCTGTCGCACACGCTGTGATTACTTCCCCCATGGGAGAAGAAATTACCATCTTGGTGGCAGAGACAGAATCACAGAAGTATTTAAAGACCCGGTCTAAAGGTAGGCGGGTGGACTGTGCCCCATCTGCACACTAAAGACCATCTTCTGTAAGTGCTACAGTATGTTTACTTCTATTATTATTTGTATGTCTTCCCACATTTTACATATGCAAATGGTCATTTGATATAAAAGGTGATGTAAGCTTAGCAGTCGCATTATGCAAATGATGATAAAGTTTTAATATATCCAAGCTTCATAGAAATTATTATATCTGCTTCCTTTCAGACAAAACAAAAACTAACATATGGGCTTCGTTTTCCCTCGGTTCAGTTTTTCAGAGACAGTGCATGCGCAACTCATCTCTATTTACAGGCTGTGCCCTCAGTTCATGTGCTGCGAGCAAAAATAAAAATCAGAGCATATTATCTAAGACCACAAGCTGGCATCATGCTGATATCTCTCACTTTTTTTCC
Source organism: Gymnodraco acuticeps (assembly GCF_902827175.1). Classification (NCBI taxonomy): domain Eukaryota; kingdom Metazoa; phylum Chordata; class Actinopteri; order Perciformes; family Bathydraconidae; genus Gymnodraco; species Gymnodraco acuticeps. Next base: position 2,102,694 of record NW_022989977.1, read on the forward strand.
TTGGCACACAAATGAGCGGGGATTGAGACCTAGATTCTATTTTTGCCAACTAGGAAGTGAAAGCCTGGTTACTCCCAGTGGTGGGTTTTGACACAGAGCCTGGATTTCTAATTGCACTGTGCCATACATTATTTGCAACTCTTTAGCTCTGTTCCTTGGATCATGCCTCTGTATTCTCATCCCCCCCTGCAGCTGTGCTCCTTTCTGCTCCGTCTCCTCAGGCACTCTGCTTACGGTCAAGGCCTGCAGTTTCACATCAATTAAGCGCTTGTTTTAATTTATTTGATTTTGTTCCCCAAACACTTGTAATTTTCTCCTTTCTTCCCTCTAACTTAATTTTCCTGGCACTCTTTCCATCAGCCCCAATTAACTAGCCCTCTACTCTCAAGTCTGAGTCCAGCAGAGGGGTTACTTTAATATAGAACTATATACACTTTTTTCAATGAGCGGAGTTTTTCAATTAGTTCCACCTTCATTGAATTCAAACATTTGAAGCCCCACTCTGAACTCACGTTTGGAGCTTAGGTTCCACATTATGTGCATCAATCTGCAATCTACATCAATGTACTTGTGTTGCCGAGTGAACTGCACACTGGCCCTGGTATATCGACGGTTCAGTACCAATAAACACTAAACCAGGGTTTAATAAATATTCTCAGGGCATAATGTTACAGCCAAAAAGATGGAGATACATCTCATTAAATATGGTCTAGTTACTGAATGCAAAATTAATCAAAGGAGTTCACTAGTTGCTCTACTTTTGCCACTGCGTTTTTCCGGGGCATATAAGCCTTGTGCTTGAAATAATGATGTGAAGCCTCTAATAATGTGCTGAAAATCAATGTTAAAAAACAGGATGTGTTCAGGGAAATGGTGTTGTCTTGGCATAGCCTCAATTGCAGGTTGCATAACTTGTGCACATTGATTTTATGACTTAACAGAGCACCAACCACGTTACCTAACCATCTCTGTTTTTATTTTTATTTAAATATCAACCACAAAAGCTTATTTTTGGGAATAAATCCATTAACAAAACTTCCGCATACTTCTTCCCCCTTATACACTTTAAGAACAATTTTGCCAGACAACTACTCACCATATCATAGGTAGTGACAACTTTTTTGAGAACCTCAGGTAGCAGACCTTGGGGCTCCAAGTTGGGGTACTGTTCAGCGAGGTTGAACAACAGAAGGGGGCTGTTGTCAGTTCCAGTGAGTCGAGGGGAAAGGGCTAAGATGCACTGCTTCAGGTTAGCCACCGCTGAAAGGCCGCACAGCTCTTTAAAGGACACTATGGCATTCTGCACAAAGAAGAGAAAAATGACTGGCTTGTGTGCCTTTATAGTGATTAATACTGGCATGACAAGCAACACATATTTCTTATGACATAACTTTAAGTTAAGGTAAGGAATTCATATTCTGCATTGTTCAAATCTGTTATTGATCTGTGTTAAATGTGTAACCCAAGAGTAGTCAGAGGTAGTGGCTCACTCATTACCTGAGAACTTTTATTTTGGCACTTGTAAGTTACTCATAAACACTCAATCCTTTTGGACTGACACCAGTATCACACGGAAGTCCCAACCTTCCTGTGAAAGCACACATTTAAATCCTATATAAACAACCGGAGGGACCAACTGGGACAGTAATGTGTTACAGCCTCAAGGCCAGTGGCTTGTTATCACACAATGACTGCAATATAAACAGGGCTACTAAAAATAAATACTAATATAATGCCTGAAGAAACACAACATGGGACCAACCACAGAGTGTTGTGATACTCCAGTAGTGCATTTTCAGTACAGGTTATTTCAAACAGACTTCAAATGCTAATTCAAGACAACAAATATGACATACATGTGACCATGAAAAAGAGAAAATTACAGTTTTCAGGATCCCTGTGTTGGCAAAGAAAGACAAGAAAAAAATGATTGGGATGATATTAATTAAGATTGGGAGCTATTAAAAAAACAGAAGGTGCTTTATTAAAAACATATCACCAGCTTGCTGAAGGCCATGATCAGCAGTTGTTGTATTAAAAGAGATTTGAACGTCATCAAATAATCTACAATTCAAAAAGGAAAATCATCAAGGTCCCTCAACTTTCTTCCCACATTTGTTTTTACTATTGGCTAAGACATAAGGAATAGATTACATCTGATTTAGTCAAGCTTGGTGTTTTTTTGTTTTTCTTTCCATGGTGGGTTCCTTTTTTAGATGCTCAAGACTTTTTGTAGTAGATCTGGTTATAATCTATTCTTGACTTGGGGTTACATTTTCTTCAGTCTACAAGTCTACCCTTCACTATAAGAAACAATCTCATGCTGGAAGATGGACGAATAATTCACAATGATACTGTTAAATCACTGGTGCCACATCAAAGGAGACTATTGAATATAATAAGCATTCAATGGAGTTTCCTTTAATTTCTTACCTGCATGTTTTCTCTGAGATCTGTAGCCTCCCTCAGAGGCAGCAGGACTGTTTTGAAGACATCATCCAGAGCCTTGACCAACAGCACTCTCATGCTGGCATACTCTCTACTCTTCTTGCCTTTTCGTACAGACAGTCCCCTTTTGTGTGGTTTGCCGCCTCCTCTTCGATTGGTTATGGCCACATGAACAAACAACAAGGTATGTTGTAAAACCTCCCCTGTCAGAGATTGTAGCGGTACATGGCGAAAACCTGGCTGAAGACACTCAAAGGGGATGGTGTATTGGCCGATGAATTCATCACCAATATATTCGTCATCTAGCACCACAAAGCGCACCATTGCAAGCTCAGGGAGATTTATCTGAAACTCAAAGCTTTCATCAAACAGAGGGTTGTCCCCATTCTGATTGACCGTTTTAGTCCTTTGTTCGGCACAATCAGCCGGAATGCCGTGTATTTCCACATACACATAGGGGTCTACTACATCTCCTTTGGCACCTGAGCCTTTGGGTTTTGGGAAGTTTTGTCCACTGATGATCTTGATGTGTAAGAGCTGTGGAGAAACACCAGGCACTGAATCTTTAGTGTTGGCACTAAAATATGAAACATGCTCCCTCATGATGGCGGGACGCAGCACATAGCCACAGTTCCCATTCTGACGGAACCAGCCGATGTTTAAATCCATCATCAGGCCAGGAGTCTGGTAGTTCATTGCCACAATCTGGCAACCACACTTCCAGAAATCCTGTGGATTCATGTTGCTGGAGTCAATCCGCATTGGGCTAGGGTAAACTCGAGCAAGATACTTCTTGTTGTAGTTTACAAAGTCGCCAGGGAGGTCACTGGCGCAGCGACTGGCAAAAACTTCATTGAAAGAGCAAAGCTCCCATTGCTTCTGGTTCTGGAAAGATGTTGGGAAGTCCTTGAACTCCACAGACTTACACAAAGTCACCAGATCAGAGAGGTCTTTTGACAGCTGGAAGTTTTTGGGTGCAATAGTCTGTTGTTCTGCAGACTCGATGCTTATTCTTTGAGACATCTCTGCCCCCTCGTCCTCGTCTGTGACCTCACCTTCTGAAGCAGTGCAGTTTGTGCTCAGTTTTTTACCCTTCAGCAGGATCTTTCCCTTCAGTTCCGATGGAGAGGGAAGGTAACAGTCCTCAGGTTTTGGAGGGTCTATGTGGATCTTGTCACCAATAATCTTCTTTAGGTGCTGAAACATGACTCTCTGCTGCTTTAAGGAGCAATGGTTTTCTAAACACAGTAGCAGTGGAAACTCAGACGCAACAAAGGCATACTTGTTGATGACGTCAACGACACTGCGAAAAACTATCTGTGACGTCATTGTGTGACCAGTGTAAATAACAGGTTCATTATCAGGCCCATCCCACACATCCAGCTCTACACTGCGGCAGCCCATCTTGAGGGCACGGATATACCCTGTCACATCAGAAGGACCTCTGAACTGGTCTTCTATCAGATATGTGTTGTGGGATGCATTAATGTAATAGTGGGACAAAGGCTGTTTCATGTCTTGACACACTGTTTTTTGTTCAGGGTCAAATAGATGGCACTCTGGAGACATAAGATAGTTGGTGAACCCATCAAGAGAAAGCCAACCTTTGAGCTGGCCCTCTTTGGACGGTTCATATTTCTGAATGACCTCTAAGCTTGTGTCTTCACTGACTTGTGCCATACCCTGCTCAGCCTCCAGAAATATCATTAGGTCCTTGGTATCCAGAAATTCTTTGTTACTAGAGAACTGAACAAAGAGAAAATAAATTTCAGGTCTGGTGCAAAGATCATGAAAGACCTCAATGAACTCGTCTTTTGTCACATCAGAACCTGCTTTGTCCTTAGCTTTCTGAAGCTCCTTGAACTTCAGTTCTATTTTCAAATGTTTAAGGCCCGGGTTTAACTTTTTGACTAACTGCACAGCAGCACATATATTTATGTGTTTGCTGTTGTTACTGCCTGCCTCATCAAAAAGTTCACCTAGCCAAGATGAGCGCATGTAGTTCTGAACGCTCTCTATCATGTTTAAGGTGTGTTTCCCATAGGAGATCAGGTACCTTAGCCCTGTAACCCAAATATTGGCTACATCTGCAGTGTTTGCCACCAAGTCCAGTGACTCATAGTTTTCCCCAAAAATAATTGAGAAGGCACAGTCCTCTGAAATCTGATCATAGGTTCCATTAGTTCTAAAAGTGTCTGTATTTTTTCCTGTTCGCACTTCCTTGATGGATTTTACATCAATTTTGGCCTTTTCTGATTCTTTCTTCGAGGGCTCCCATCTCAAAGACTGCATGTCTGCATCAAGAAGAAAGTAGCGGTGGTAAATGCGGGAGTTGGATCGCACTTTCTTTAGCTCAGAGCCATCCACCATTGCATTGATGCAGTCGCTAGCACTGCTAATTTTCTTCTCTGTGGGCATGCTGCTGAACGATACAGTCTTCTTTCTTTCTTTACGCTGTCTTGAGCCATCCTGCAGAGAAACAGAACAAAGTGCATAAATAAAAAGCCATCTGTAGATACTGAATGATAAAACAGAATATCAATTTAAAAAACAAGCACTACTAACAAGAACAACATTGAGTAAAAACCTAGAAACCTAGTATTTTATATTCCAAAGTAAAGAAATATAACGCATATCTGTTCAACTGTATGGAGGCTTATATATTTTGACAGAATGAAGAAGACTTTTTTCCCAAAAGTGCTTTGTTTCTTAAAAATCAATCAAGTCTATAAAGAGTACAAATGTGATGAACATTTACAATTAACATGAATGTTTGTTGTTATGGTCAAATGCATACCAAAGGTGGAATGTGCTTTATAACTAGTATGTACATTTACTCATCTACTGAACTACTGTATTATTACTATATTACAATGCTGCTTATTTTATTAGCCAGAAACAGTATTCCTCCTTCCAGGTCCCTCTTTGTTTCCTCTACACTCAAATTTAAACCCCATGATCTTACATTTCACTGTAATATTTTATTACAGTGTCCTTAAAGATTTTTTGTTTGATATTAGATTTCTTGTTTTGTATGGAGAATCTTTGTTTTATATTGTATGTATGCACCATGACATCAAGTCAAATTCCTCATACGTGAGAACCTACCTGGCAATAAACCCGTTTCTGATTCTGATTTCTTGTGGGTTTTGATGAAACCACGAAACCATGCCAACCTCTTATGTAATCAAAGTGAGATGTGCATAACTCACATACTGAAAGAACCAGTACTCTGAGATTGATGTGTCTTTATCTTCATGTCTATAAATGCACATTGAAGCTATCACACATCCATCTAACATTTCACCATCTTCCTCCATGTTCTTTCCCCATTTAGCTATAAATGTTAAGAAGAAATGTGACAACTCCTACTGATGTGACGGTGCAGCTGTCATTTTTCACAGGACCAGCGTTTTTAACCTTTTAAAGCAGTTTCATCACAATAGTACCCAGCAACCTGTTTTTTCAACCTGTGTATCTGTGTGATTATTATTTTGTTGTTTTGTTAATTTTTCTCCCTTGTTAGCGTCCTTGGGTTTCTTGAAAGGCGCTATAACAATTGAAATTGTTATTATTAGATAGTTGTTGTCTCTTGCGTGTCTGCTTACTGTTTACCCTATTGTCCCAAACTATCATGGCTCAGCAGTTGCTGTTAGACACACACACACACACTCACACACACACACACACACACACACACACACACACACACACACACACACACACACTCACACACACACACACACACACAGGGTTTAGCTGAGCTACATCATATAACGTGTTTGCAATTGGACAAGATGTAGGAAAATATAATTTGTACAGACCCAAAGTGCATTCTGCTGCTGACTTCGCAGACCAACCTCAGATGGTTTAAATGTTTACACAATAAGACATCATAGTAGGTGGCATAAAATAATACAAAGCCCTCCCCAACATAAATAATATTTCAAATAGAATAAAGTAAAATAATACACACATCTTATAGGAAGCCTGTCAATGGGCAACACTTACACTGAACAAAAATATAAATGCAACACTTTTGTTTTTGCTCCCATTTTTCATGAGATGAACTCAAAGATCTAAAACATTTTCTATATACACAAAATAACCATTTCTCTCAAATATTGTTCACAAATCTGAAAAGATCTGTGATAGTGAGCACTTCTCCTTTGCCGAGATAATCCATCCCACCTCACAGGTGTGGCATATCAAGATGCTGATTAGACAACATGATTATTGCACAGGTGTGCCTTAGGCTGGCCACAATAAAAGGCCACTCTGAAACGTGCAGTTTTGCTTTATTGGGGGGGTCTGGGGGGGTCAGAAAATCAGTCCGTTCTTTGAGTTCATCTCATGAAAAATGGGAGCAAAAACAAAAGTGTTGCATTTATATTTTTGTTCAGTGTATATTACAGAACACCAAACAATATTATGAAATGCCTTTTCTAAAATAATTAATCATAATAAATCCCATAGTGTGTTGGAGAATTGCAAAACACACAGACCGGCACATTTACTCTGATTGGTAGAATCTTCCGTCAGATGTAAACATATTCATCACATTCTTTTACACATTCTGCTGCTTTAAGAGAGTTCATTATAAAAAAGGGAAGCTTAATACGTTAATGCATGACTGCAGACAATCCTTATGATCTGTGGAAGAATGTGAACATATGTTAGCTTACTGATAGTCTCTTTCCTGCTGTATTTATTACAAGGGCCGCCATGCCAGGCATTTGCCTCAGGATTTCCCTTTGCTTCCTTAACCCAAACTAGAAAACAATGCTGTCGACACCCATCGCTGTGTTAGCATTTGTTATTATTTCCTTAGGACATGTTTCTGATGCAATAGTTCCTTTCAGTCTTTAGAGGAAGCCAGACAGTCCAGGGTGTTCTTGTTTTGTTGTGTGTTTTATTATTCCTTAAATGGTTCTTTAAAAGATGCAATCCCAATCATAAGTTTGTCTATTTTTAGTTTGATCAGATATTTGGTTTAAAGGTTAGGCCTACATATTCTTCCCGACATAAATATCACAAATCTCTGTTCATCTCCGTTTCTTGATATCCAACAATAAACTACATCTTTAAAGCAAAACATGATCAAGATGCTTTGTATTAGTAAGTCCATAGCACAGGATCATAAAATAAATGCCAAGTAATGTCAGCAGCACAGCCTCAATAGAGATTCTAGCAATATTAGGACTGATTGTTTTCAAGGATTTATGGAACTTCAAGGCAAAGGGTCAGGAACTTTGTAAATATTTACTCAATGTAAATATAAAAGTGTACCTTTATGTAGTGAACTTCCTAGGCGGAAATAACACGCAATACTTGTTCATTAGCCTATTTAATTGAATTGTAACCATGCTTTATTTCCCTTTTATTCCCATTATTTTCACTTAAGTGCCATACTTTTTATTTAATTCTCCTGCAAAGTTTCCACCTTGAATATTCCAGACAAAAAGTGAGAGCTGAAAAGTTAATTTCTTAAACCAGAAATTACAGCACCGGTAAGTAGAGATAAAATCACTGATATTCCTAAATCATTTTATCCAATTCCCACTTGATGTGTGACCGCCATTTTGTGTTAATAATGAATTTAAAAACACACTGAAGCAGTGTTGTTACTTATCACTTCTTTGAAACCTGTGAAACTGTATTTTGTTTTATACAATGTTTGGGGAAACATTTCTATGTCTTTCTTAAGGATGTTGACTGTGGCTTTTTCATTCCATAGTTTATTTTTATTTGTAGTTACATTCAGAAAAGAACACCCAGAATATTGGGTAAGCAAGTCAGAAGAACTTAAAAAATATAGGACGTGTTTTAGCTATTTCTTAGTAAAGAGATAATAACAATGCTTTTCACATTAGGTTAACCCTTACAAGGGATATGACATTTATGCCCTCATACCATTTTTAAATATGCTTGGTTTTGGGGTGATAGAATGAGTAAATGAGACAGAAGGTGAGTCAGAGAGAGGAAAACAAAAGAAGAGACAATGTAACAGCAAGAGAAGAGAGTTAGTATGACAAAGTGTGTCCAACTGCTCACAGATCCCATAGGACTCTGAATCCCCTAATGGACTGAATCCAATATTATTTCTGCCTCAGTGAGCAGTTATGGATTGCCTGTACAACTGAGAAGATTACAAAGGGACCCATTACGCTCCACTGTTCTACATGCCCAACATAAAGAAATATTCACCTACAGATCAGCATTGGCTTCAGTTCACCATAACCTGAATCTATTCAATGAGAATAATTGAATTAGAATGCAGATTTAATAAGGCGATCTTGCTGGTAGAAGCTATTGTTAGCCTAACATACATTTACATTGTTTGTACTGGCACAAATGGTGTTTCTGAACACTCCAGGTCCTATTTAATGATTAATAATTCAGGCATGTTGGATGATATGCAACATCCATGTTATAAAACTATTCTGCAAGGCAAATGTTCGCATCCTGTGCACATGTTATTTTTGGAATAGGAAACAAACATTGGATTTACCATATCCTGTTGCATAAACTAAACACTCAGGCCTGATATGAAGAGTCAGATGCTGAATCATTTTCTCTGGATAACTCTGGATTAGACCCAAGACTGCATGAAAGTCTCCTCCACTACCCACTGAGCAAGCTGAGGCAACAGCATGGTTACCTAAGCAGCTCATACATATCCCACAGCTCTAACAGTGGGATGTGTACCTTTTTTTAGGACTCATAGTCCAACCTAAGAAACACAAAAGGACTGACAAAGCTGGTCACCATTAGAAATCTGTTGGCCTGAAAATGTTCTCATACATTAAACCCTTAATGCATATTTTACAATTTGATTTGATATACTTTATTAATCCCCGTGGGGAAATTGTTTCTCTGCATTTGACCCATCCTAGTGTTAGGAGCAGTGCGCTGCCATTTTGAACGGCGCCCGGGGAGCAGTGTGGGGAACGGTGCCTTGCTCAGAGACACCTCGGTAGCACTTGATCTTGCCGGGACTTGAACTGGTGACCTTCCAGTTGCCAAGCCAAGTCCCTATCGACTTCGCCACCACCGCCCCATCGACTTCGCCACCACCGCCCCAATGACAGAAACAGCAGCATACTTGATAAGCTTTTCATACTAATACAGTTGTTGATGGTTAACAAACAAACACCTTTACTTAATAATACAAATAAAGCATACCACAATGAGTCAAACTACGTCATCTTGTATTGTTAAAATCACACAGCAGATTTGGGGTCAGGCTTAATTGCATTTTTGACAAATCATATTAAATGGATTTAAATGAATGTACTTGTATTTTGTTTGAAAAAGTAAATGCTTAACCAAGGTTCATAAAACAGTTAGAACCTTACAGTAACATAAGCCAAAATAAAACATTTGGCTATATTATTGAGCCGTCTTGATTTAAAAGCTAGCCAACATGTTACAATGTGTCTCCAGCACTTTAAACATATTATTTATCTTTGTGTATTAGAATACATATGAATGAAGGATTTGGCCTCCAATGTTAAGTCAAACTATGCCTTTCATTTGTTCATCATAACTATCAGCTTCAAATTCATTGACAGGTAGATCCATGTGATCAAACACAAGCTACTCATTTGTTTCCCTAGTTGCATCATCATAAAACAATAACGTTTTAACACAACCTTATGTGTTCAACAGGCCGAGGAGGCAGAGATGAAAATACATTGAATGTGTGTGAAAAAATAGGCAGGGTAACACAGTGACAGGAAGAGCTTTGGGGGAACAACTACAACTAGAAGAAAATGAGTCATAAGTGAAACAAAAATAAATTAAAAAAATAGTGACAGGAAGAGGAAATAAATGTTTTGATTGTTCTGAGGGAAATGGTATGCAGATATGGGGCAAGGGTCACATTCTGTTGTGTAAACTTTAAAAAAAAAAGTCAGTCGCTTTGCACACACTGCAACATCGGTAACACCACTAAACCGTAAAAGAAAAAAATAACTGCAAACCCATTTTAATCTCTCGCATTAACTTTTATTGTTTGATTTTATTTATGTTGAATTAGTGTACTGTAAAAGTCATTTTATGAAATGGGATGGGGTATTTTTCATGCAGTGAGGATAATAGTAGAATAACAGCCAGAGCAGTCAAAATACTGATACTTATATTCCAGTTAAAAGATCAGTGTTTGATTAAAATAAGCATATGGGGAGGCTGTAGCTCAGTGGATGGATAGTGTGCTGGACTTCGAATCAGGGGGTAGCAAGTTCGAGTCCCATGGGCAAGACACTTCACCCCAAATTGCTCCTGTGGGGATTGTCCACAGTACTGAATGTATGTAAGTCACGTTGGATAAAAGCGTCTAACAAATGACATGTAATGTAATGTGGAGACTCTTTGGTCTCTGTCTGCAATGCAGACAAATCCAGCTGGAGCTTAAACCTGGTGAAGGCTCAGCTGCTTCTGTTCTGCTCCGTATGAGGTCAGTCGTTGGCCAAATGAAGTGTGAAGTAGGTTACTACCCTGGGACTCACATTTTAAAGCTCTACCATTTCCTGAACAAACCGAAATCAAAGTGACAGGTCTATTTGTGGTACATAGTGGTTGTGAGTCATTGGCCAATAGATTTCAATGAAGGGACCTCTTAGGATGTTTTCCCTTCAGGTTTTGACTTTATATTGTTTTGGTTTATTAACTGGATCTATTTATTTTTTCTCTTAATTTTATTATTTATACAATTTGCATTTATCCTCTTGTATAATTATAATGGTAATTGTTGTTCAGACCATTTGTTAAATTTGAGTTTGCTTGATGTAGATTCATATAACGGACAAATGGACTCATCACTTTTTAGGTTTTCGGAGGAAACCCAACAAGAAATGAGAAGTAAGGCAGGAAAAGTTAACTGAATCAAAATAGCTTTCAAGTCAGTTCCAAGGGAAGACATTTATAAAATGTAGGTCTGTGTTATTTTGTATTGAATCAATTTGTTAAAAGTATATGCCTGTAATGAAACAGACACGCTCAAAGGGAGTCTCTATCCATCAATGAAAACTTGGTTAATGCGTTTAAAACACAGCTGGACATTTTTGGGATTTAAACAGCTGTTTAGGCAGATACTGCTTCACTTAACACGACAAACTAAACCATGGGAGTCTCCGTGGGACGGAGGCAGTGAGGATTGATTCATGTAATAGAATGGAAGTGTATCTGTTCTGTAGACGTCAAAAAAGCTTCTAAAATGCTTCCACTGGGAGTTGGCCGTTAGTAGTACAGCTGCATCAAAAAAATAGCTGCCTTCAGTCGCTGGATTGTCTGACCTTTAAATAACACTTCCTAAAGCTGGAAGGACCAAAGACTTAACTGAGAGGAAACATTATAACTTTGGCATTTCTATGGCAGTATTTAAGCTTGGAAAAAAATTAACTACACAATTACCCAGAGAAGAATGTCTACGGAGCTATTCCGATATTGACATCATCACCAGCACTCTAACGGCTCTAGGATTTGGGAGGGAGACACATGTTTTCAAGACATGATTGACCCATTATCCACAGTTACATAAATCAATTGGTCCAAAAAGCAATATTAAAAAGAACATTTCTACAGGGGTGATGCATTTCGTAAGTTGCAGACTGTGTCACATGCCTGAAAAAGCATAAAGCCCAACAGTGTTTGTTATTATGAGGACAGCCTATCTATGGAATTGCATAACACTTACCCAGACCCAGACAAGTGGCCTCTTATGCGACGTTTTCACAAGCATGTTAATTACTAAGAGGTCATGTTTGTCTGTCGGTCTTTTTGTCTTTCTGTAGAAAGATTACAGAAAAACTAGTGAAAGGTTTTTCATTTAACTCGGGGAAAGTGTGAAGCATGGACCATAGAAAAACTCTGTGAAATCTCTTTGAATTTAACACAATACACTTTGCAAATCTAGTTTTTGAGAAATTGTACACTTCCATATTAGTGTATTTATCTGCTCTCAGATTGAAAGGGGAAAAAAACAAAGGTCTTTGTCTCATTCATAAAGTGTAAGGAACAATAGTTACTAACATATCTTCTAATTGACACAGCCTGTTAGCACACGACAACAATCAGAAACACAAAATCAATCAAACTGAACTTCGATAAACATAAATAGGAACTGTTTACCAATGTATTGATATGTGCACTGTAACGGCGGTAAAGCACACTGTGCACTAATTAATGATTCAATCCGGTCAGACTTTAATACATTTACAAATTACACTGCAATTGCTGAAAATGATCGTAGTCACATTCATATGAGATCTTAACTGGGGAATGAGCAAAGTTGTCACAGTTCAGACTCACGGAGGAGAGAGTGAAGTGCATCAGCTCAGAATCTGAAGAAGGCAACCATGATGAGACCGTTTCAGAACACTGGCAGGCATTTCAAGTTCTGCCTGCACTGTGAGTAAAATATATTAGCTGCCAATTTCATTCGATTTTCCCAGCCAACAGTTACAAAACAGCTTTGCTGATTCATTCTAGGAGCCTCTTCAAGTTAAAAAGAGATGCAAGGCAATGCTGAGGCACAGTCTTGCTTTGCTGACAGTGCCTCAGTTAATGTTTGTTATTAACTCAATAACAATTTAAATGTAATGATACATTATGGTTACAGCTCCAATGTAGTTGCAGTTACATTCTAGCACATTACTTGCAAACAGAACTCGACTTTTGCGTGACTTCAGTTTGTGTCAACAAAGTAAAAACTGTTTAATTACAAAAAGAGAAAAGGTACAGTAAACAGGGTTGGGGATAGTATTCACTACAAGTTGCTGCTCGAGTCTGCAGCAGTTACTATCAATGTAAAGTAAACCATACCAACACATTTATAGTTTTGTGCATCAGCACTTTTAAACAGTTGCATAAGAAAAATGGAAGATCCATCTAGAGCAGGGGTGTCAAACTCAATTTCATCGCGGGCCACATTCGCATAAAGGTTGCACTGAAAGGGCCGGTTGTAACTATATAAATATACAATATATATATATAAAATAATGTATTATATTACATTATTGCCTTTGCATTGGATTATTATCGGATAGGATAATAACTTAGTCATTAACTACGTCTGAAAGCAGAAGTCCAGGGCAAATAATTGCAAGTCTCTTCAGTGCCATGTCACAACATGAGATGCATTGTGGGACATGTAGTTTATGGGCAACCTGCTTCTGTAAAGTGGCATGTAACCGTATAATAAACGTATTGTATTCTTTGCAAGCTCTTGCGGGGCCACATAAAATGAAGTCGCGGGCTGGATTTGGCCCCCGGGCCTTGAGTTTGAGACCCCTGATCTAGAGCTTCTAAAGCAAACACTGGGTTTCCTTGAACCAGAAGGAAATGCAATAATATCAATTTCATGTGACAGCAGTATTTTTAATAAACATGCATTTGAGGAGTTACATTACAACTTGCATTTATAGGTTTATAAATATCTTGTATCGACATATCAGTCGCCGCTTTGATTTTGATTTATGATGAGTAAACTTTTTTTCTTTGCTTCATTGCTTATTACAAAAAAATCTTAATTAAACTTATTTTGAAAAGACATAGAGCCACCTTCTCCCATTAATGCAGCAGCACTGTAATCACTGCCAAATCCTTTGAGCTACCCTTGAAATACCTGGGTGAGGCAAGCAGCGATAAATCACTGACTGAATAAGCAGTTAGTCATGTAAGCGGCTGATCGCTGAACCACCTTGAACACATGTAGCCAAGAAGAGAGAACCTGAGACATCAGAAGGACCCTGCATCACAGATGGTTGTCAACATATCTATAATAAATAACCACATCAACTGCAGTGGTGGTATTGGGTTGGGCAACTTGATTACACACAAGCATACACGGCACGCTTTATTGCTCAAAGATAGTTTTGGTTAAACAACTATGTGTGGTTGGCAGATTTAGGATAAATCGTGGTTGAGAAGTCCATCATTATGCTTAAGTGGCAGTTTCTAGTGTGGCATTATGAATAATTAATATGACAATGCTTGGCTATATCAACATTCCATTACCATTTTCTAAATGCCACTCACTTCCATAAAAGACAATGTGCAGTAAACATTTTTGCTGAATGGAGACGCTATGTCTGAGTGCTATGAAGTTTCAGTTTGAAGCTGCACTGCCTTATAATTGATTTTCCTTGCTTTAATCGTCTATTTGATTCTATAAAAACAAGACATGCAATGGGTAGGTACTTACATGGATGAATGTACGGTAGCATATAAAGGAAAGTCATTATTTTTACCAAAGCGCAAGCTTTCGCAAAATATGACATAGAATGTACAAAATTGTTTATAATCGGGAAAAGTTGGAAAGCGCCTTGAGTCAATGTTTCTTCATGGCAGTTACCAAAATAACTAACAATTTGGTTATTGCTTGTAACAAATACACAACGAGTTTTAATATAGCTTTGCTCCTCATCAGCAGAACATGGGTTCCTCTCTTTTTAATTAAAAAGGTTGAATTTGACTTAAAATACAAACTAGGTCTAACCTTAACAGATAAAAGGCTACTACTACCATTTTCCAGATAGCACAAATCAAGATCATCTTAATAATTCTGCAATGCTTAATTAAAACTCACAAAATCACACTTTGCGAGCTGAACAGTTACTGAGCCTGACTGAATGATATGATACAATATAATGATTCCCAAGGAGAAACTTGTCTTGGATTTGCAGCACTGCTGGTCCACCATAATTAACACCATATTGTTATTTTTCTTTTAACAGAGTGATATCACAAAGTCAGTTTGTTTCCCTCTGTGACTCAAGCTGTGAAACAAGTGTTATTTACCAAGCAATGAAAATATCCTCTTTCTTCAAAAGGATCTGAGGTGAGACCTAAAGTGGGAAGAAATGTATCCGTTGGCTCATTATTTTTCCTGCCACTGGACACCCACTTACAACATGGTTACAATTAAATGGTGAAGACAGAGTTTAAAATAAGTAAACACTTAAAGTCCTTATTACTCAGTTCTGCAACATTTGCTATTGTTATCCATAGGCTCAGCATGTCCAAAAAAGTAATTACTTTCGCCAAAGTAAAGACACAGTGAATATGGTGATATATTTAAAATAACAAGGTTCGAAATATTCCAAGTAAGAAGGTTCGGTAGGGTGTGTGCAGATTTTGGGTGTAGTATCACATTAAGTTCCCTATTCAGCAACCATCAAATTTAGAGATCTGCAAAAGTGGTATTTTGCAACAGTACACATAGTATTTCCGTGGAAACGTCTCCACATGCGAGTTTCGATGTGCCATTGTCACTACAGTACAAACATAGTCCTACACACCCCCACCACTAAATATGTTCAACACACACCTTGACTGAAGCCAGGTTAATGTTCACTGTTATTAAAGCTGTTACAATGAGAATGTGGTTGGTGTTGTCCCGACCACATCCTCCCATCTTTTTTCTAGAGAAGCAGTTCAACAAGAACTGAGGGCTCTGACTGACAGTGTGAAACACGCTGCCTTGTTAACACTGGTCCACCCCTTCACATCCCCCTTTTCAGTGCAACATTCAATCACTCATAGCTGTCAAAAGTATAAACAACTGCCTTGAAGAACATATTGGCATGCAGACAAGGGCAAGGCTTGCTGCATACTTAATTTTCCTGATAGCCTCAGAAAGGAATTTCTGAGTTACATTACAAAATAAGTGATAATGGCATCCTATGTTTACCTTCTACATCTATTAAATAATTTACCAATTTGGGATAGATAAAGTATCTATCCATCTATATATCTATCTAAAGCGACATTTACTTATCATGTATCTTACATTTTTAACATCACTTTTCAACGTGTCCACATTATTAATACAGTGTTTATGTAACAAGGAACAAACATCAGTGAATTAGAAATCAACATCAAGTCAGTCTTTTCAAATATGATCTCTAACATTTTGGTTTTTTAGTGTTTATGTAGCATTGCAACTTTATTAAATAAGATTGTTTTCTGTCTTGACTAAGAATTGCCCTTCCTGCATCAAACCAAACCTTGGTAACAGTCAATGTTCTCTTAGCGTTAACTTAACATGACATTCATTTATGGCTTCAACCAATTGGAAGTCTCTGCTGTGACTCACTTGCTGTTTATCCGTCCGTGTGCTGTGTTGCTAAAGAAACATCAGAAAATATTTTAACGCTGACTTGTGCACTTCCCTTTTTTCTAATGTCCTGTCATAAAGGCTTTGATTGTCGTGCGATATGGCACTTATTACATTTAAATCATTGGGCATTTTAAAATGAATTATTGCCTGCATGGATACCCTGGCACTAGACAACCATGATAAACAATGAAAGGGTTTTCATGTGTTATAAAGAAGCCTTTCGTTGTCTCCTCTTTCAAAAAAGGTTTTGAGGGGAATCCAAAATGTCCTAAAAAAGGAGAGAAAAATCTAAATGTCTTATTCAAATAAGCTTCCTCCCATTTCCACAGACTATAACTCACATAAGTGGACACATCATTGAAACAAATCACACTCAAATGAGCTGGGAACTGAGACAGCTTCTTGTGTAGTGAGAGATTACTTGGAACGTTACAAGGCAGAAATGTCAATATAAACCCATCAATCTCCAGGCAGAGGGCACGTCTAAGTTCAGCACCTACAATGTGCCAAGAATGTGTTGCCAGTAATACCTGCTGACAATACGGTGCACAGCTGAACCCCGTCCACTGCCAGAGACTGTACTCAAAGCTGGGAAATCTCTCCAAAGCATCAAATCAAAGACCTAATAATGATATTGATTTGCACATGGTAAAAGATTTAGGCCACCAAATTCACTTAAACACACCAGACTATGCTATTTGAAAAGTGCTATTCAATAAATTCCTTATGCAGCTCATGCATTTTAATGTAGCTGGCCCTAGAGGGAATACAATCCCTGAGCCTGACTACTAATTTACTGACCTCTAAAAGCCAAATGCAAAACATCAAAACAAGAGGCGCCCATTTCTGACATCTCTGTCAGGATAGGATTTCCACACTACGGTAATGTTCTGTGGGGATAGACTGCAGTTATTGTGAAGATAATTTAATAATGTAAAAAATAATGAATCCTTTGTTTAGTCAAACAAAGCAACTTCCCTTCACCTTTTTCAAACGTGTTCATTTACAATGATATGGCTGACATTATGACAGCTACAGCAGTAGAGGCTGTGAACGTATAGTACAGTGTTGCTGACATTAGCTACAGACAATGTTTCAAAGGTTTTCAACATACAGTAGATTGATGCAATGCGAGGAAGTGTCATCATCTTTGTAAACCCTTAAGCAATACTACCAACGTTCACACCAGTGAGACGGGTAAAGTAAAGCGCAAAGCTTTAGACTGGAGTTAGACTACAAATAGACTACAAATGTGAATCTGTTTAAAAGGTGTGTTGGTTATTTGCATATCACTCTGAAACGTGTGCATTTCAGCAGTTATGAAGAGCACCAAGAATCAGCACCTGGAGCAGGTTAAGCCTAGAGTGGCTGTCAGGGATATTCTTTCATTTCCTAAGTTTCCTTCATAGTCATTTTAGATATGTTGTTATGTTACTAATTATTATTAAGAATGCGCACATGACCAATGAGGGCACGAGATAAGTTTGTGCACAGATGGAAAGCTGACAGGCAGGTAGGCCATCCAGTTATTTTAGCCGGGCCGGCTAAAATGATTGGTCATGCTTTTTACAGTACTAAGGCTTCCACAGATGACATTTTTCATGGATTTTTTGTCAAAGCACTTCAGATATTCATTGCTATCGGGATGTTAAGAGCATTCCATGGAATATAACAAAAAGTGTATATCGAGCCGGTTTCTCAAAATTACCTACCCCACCTTTAAGTCAACATACAGAACATTGAGGAGCCCTGCATAATATTGTATTACCAGTAGTCAGTATCAGTATCATGCTACATTATTTGCTGCAGTACTGTACAGGCTGAACTGTATATAGGCTACATACTACATACATACATATTATATAGTATACATATTGCAAATGTTATTGCATGGTATTCACTGTCTTTGCTGTTGAGCTCTCTTTGAAAACACTATTCATTCATCTCAGTCACCTTGAATACATGTGCAATCTTTATTTTATAATGTTCTAATATCTGTGAAACATGTCTGTTTTAGCGTCTTCATTGTTAAAATAATGGCCATTTAAACCACATTCTTCTTGTTGAATGAGTTGAGCATTTACAATTGTTTCTGACATACATTTCACTGCATTACTTCTCTGCTGTAGCAAATGTTTCCCTTCTGGAAACAATAAAGAGAATCCCATCTTATGTTGTCTTTACAGGCATGTAGACAAAGCTACATTACTGGCATTCAAAATCAGTGAAGATAAGTGATGCTATACTTCTGTGCAATATATTAAGACAAAGTACAGGATGTGCTTCTGGTGTTCACATGACCGGCCTCTCTTGTGAAAACCACCTATTTAACTGAAATGTAACGTGTAACCATGTAATAGGCGAGGTTAATAACAAGCAGCAAAATAAGCTACAAAAGAGATGAATAATAAAGCAAGGGGGTTTGAATTGTAACTCCCAACACCTATGTCCGGTGTCAATGTGCAAGCTACAGTAGCTTACCATATTGAATGACAAAACCCGGAGACTTTAACTTCAATGTTTACCTTGATAATGCTGCTCCTGCGTGGTATTTCTGATTTGCCATCCAATCCGACAGAGGTGGTGGCGCTTTCCCCGGTTTGGTTGCCAGGTGCGACGATGGACCCTGAACCGACCATATTTTCTGATATCCCACAATCTCCATTCAAGACGGACACTTCGCAATGCGTCTTCCCAGTTGCTTCGTCGCTGGGCACGGCCGTATCCTCAAGATTCAATGGAGGCAGGCAGCCGTCCTCCCCAAACTCCGCCATAGGCACTTCGAGCACACACACAGACACAAGCTGCTGGGTAGCAAAGCCTTATGTTTCAGCTTTACACCAATTTCCTGCCTGGCCTATTGCCCTGTTTTAACATTTGCCCGCGAGTCTTCTGCCATATCATCTCTCGGTGCACATATCTGGCAGGATCCTACAGACAGAGGGGCTTGCTCCGTGCACTGTGCTCTGTAAAGAGAAACCCCAGTGATTAGCATAATTGAGCAGCATGACATTAGTAACAGAAAATAGTAACAGCAATTCAGCGTTACGAAGGAGAAGCTTTCACATGTTGTGTTCACTGAAAGCGGATGTTAACTTGAATCAGTGAACGATGTCAATGTAAATGCAGCAGGATACAACGCATACAACCGATGTGCTTTACTATGTGTACGGGCTTTGTTGCATTGTTCTATAAGTTTACCGTGTGTAGCATACTTCAACCGTGTTCACTTCACAGACCGATCCATTGTTTTGCCTAAACCGTTGTAAACCCAGCCTCTTCAGTATGTCAGCAATCGGTAACGTTAAGTTAAATAATATTAAAAGCATGTTAAGTTATAGGTCAGTCCACTCTGCAACAAAACTCACGATTAGCCTATTGTAATACACGGATATGTTTGCACTTGCCTTGTTTCTCCATGGGCAGGACGGTCTTCATAAGTTGCTGCTGCAACTGGGCAAACAGACAGACTGCCGATTGCTGTCTATGTGCGGAGCTAGGAAGCCTGGCTAGCTTGCTCGGTGAAGTTAGTTTTCCAAGCCAAAATAAAAGTCCATTCAAAAGAACCCTATGTTGTTAGCCCGGTTCAGCTAACGAAGGAAGGAATGCCCTCCCCCGCCAGTCAGTATCGACAGTTAAAAAGAAAAACGACACTTTGCATAATTCATTACATCTCTATAAACCGTTGCTCAGATGAGTCGTCTACATAGTTGTGTATGTCTCGTGAACGCGCAACAGCCAACACAGGCTGTGTTGTCAATCAAACCTAATTATTATTGTTGCCTATAGACAAGAAACGCTCTTTCATTTTTGAAGAACAAATCAACCCGGATACCGGGTTCAACATTTTGCCTCACAGACCTCATACGCGTCAATTGTGGTGTGTAATCCAATTGATATACATTTTAATCGTATAGGGACAGGTGGCTGCAGCATATGAACCAATACCACAGCAGTGGAGTAAAGTAAGATACGATAAGATGGTAGGCCTACTTTATTGATCCCAATTTGGGAAATGTTTGTGTTACAGCAGCATAAGAAGACAAGGCAATGTACAATACCATAACAATTCAAAGACTAGAAATAAGCAAGAAAGTAGAACATATACATGTTGAATTTAACAAGGTATTATATATACAAATATATACATAAATATATGACAGAAGGAATATTAATATGAAATATAAAATATTGAACAGATTATATAAATGTAAAATGTGGTTTTATACCAAGAGAAACTATGGAGCAGAGAGTTCTCTTCCAGCCAGAGGTGATTTATTGTAACTAAGTAGATTTACTCAAGTACTGTGCTTGAGTACAATTCTGATGGACTTGTACTTTACTTGAGTATTTACATGTGTTGCTACTTTCTACCCCACTACAAATTACAGTTAAGTCGTGTACTTTTACTTCACTACATGTAGCCTATTTAATACCTTTAGTTACTTTGCAGATTTGGATAAATTATGTGAAATACAAACACTTAAATAAGACATTAATTAGACCTGGAGTAAAATTCTCTACAGCATTAAATAGGTAAAATTAGGTACACCTTTACCAGCTTTGATAACCCTTTTAATGCATCAATAATTATAAACAAAACATACATCAAATGTTGTTCTAAAATGGGCCAATTTGCACAATGAGTACTTTTAGTTTGGTACTTTCAGTATATTTTATGTACTTCTTACACTCTAGTAGTTTTACTTTTACTTACTTAGTACAATATCTGAGTAATTCTTCCACATCTGCACATACGCTTTCCTTGCGGTAATAGGTGTGTGTTTCTTTGTTAATATACATGTTGATCGTATAGGGACAGGTGGCTTTAGCTATGAACCAATTCCATAGCATTCACAGTTAAACATAGTTTGCAATGCGAGTTAGTGGGCATTTAAAATGCATAGCCTACTGTACATTAAAAGAGAGTATTCTCGTACAGCACACAACCTTAAAGAATAACTTCAAAACACAAAAGTCAACATTTGAATAGGCTACAAACAACACACAAGTCAACAAGAAAATCCAAAGAACAGAAACTTCAACAAGAAATGAGCCTAAAGTCAAAAAGTCAACAGGAAAATACATTAAAAACAACACAAAAGTCAACATGAATAGGAATAGACATAAAAGAAACTTCAAATAATCCAATAAGAAAAACATTTCAAAGCATAAAATATGTTTATTTTATAAACATTTCTGAATTATGCTCAACTAAAAACGTACTGACACAAGTTATGTACAAAAAAACTAACTGCTGAGTTACTTTCACTAGTAATTCCAGGAAACGTAGTGCTGTTCAAACTAAAAAGGCAGATCACAGAAAAAAAAGATGAAAGTGCTCTAAACAGAACAAGAATGAAAGTTACACTGAAAGCTTTCAATGGGTTAAAACACAGACCTCTGGAACTAAATCCTGGGGGTAAACCAATATACCGACTAATTAAAGGCTTTATATATAACTTTACTTATTTTCTGCATTGTGTGGCTGTACATTATCTCCTTTTCTTAATTATTAATAGTGTTGCTTTTTGATGTGCTTTATTCAGAGGCTTCTTATGACATCTCTCAAGGGCAGCCATTAGGTCTTAGAATGGCTCACATTACTTTTTTGTCAGGTCACACCCTTACACTGTGTCAGGTCTTCCTCTTTATGTAGACAGTGCATTGAGAGGATTAACCAACCTCGATGGTGGAGTAATATCCTTCTCTGAATAACTGCCTATTGTGCACATTAACCTATGTGACCAAGCAGAATTATAACATCAAGCATCAATTCTTAAAGATGACTTTGAAGTATTAGCCACACACGATAGAACACAATATCCTCGATGTAGTTCATATAGCCTTTACTATAGCCTCTTGTATAGGAGACACAGAGAGTGAGTGATGAGGCATAACATTGTTCTACATGATTTAATGCATGTTATTCATAGACCACTGGTTCAGATGAAGGCAGATACACTAAACACTAAGGGATACAAAAACAGGATGAATAGGGACCTGTACAACAGAGCCATCTGCTGGTCTATAAGTGGTGGCGATTGTTCTGGTTATTGAAAAGTGCATAAGTTCCTAAAATGCTATGTATATCCTTTTTGGAAAAATCACTGCCAAAGTTGATATTTTTAGCAACATTTTAAACTTCCAACAGTTTTGGCCTTTTCCCCCTTAAGCATTGTCTAATTTTGACACCTGTGCCTGTATATCACCTGGTTGTGATAATGTCAAAGTAATTGTTTTCTCAGGCCCCAAAAAGTTAACTTTTGGACTACCTATGTTGTGAATGTATTATCTTTTCAATTTACACACGGCATCTATTGCACGTCTGTCCGTCCTGGGAGAGGGATCCCTCCTCGAGGTTTCTTCCATTTTTCCCCATTAACTGTGGGTTTCTTTGAAAGTTTCTTCTTGTCCGATGTGAGGGTCCAAGGACATGTGTCTTATTGATATTCTGTATAAACTGTAAAGTCCACTGAGACACATGTAACATTTGGGATATTGGGCTATATAAATAAACATTGATTGATTGTTTGATTGAACTCCATAGAAAAAAATACAAATGTTGTTACACATTTTTTAATTTGTTTATGCTTCTCCAGTCCTGTTGGCTATATCTACCCAACATATGTATCATGCAAAGTATTGAGGAGGAACTGAACCCCAGGCTTAGACCATAGATCTAGTGTCAGCCAGCCTATATTCTATGAGACAAATAACATGAATTTAATCAACGTTGATATTTAAAGAAAATGACATTGCAGTCTTGACAAGACGAAAATGCTGTGAAAGTTGGAGTACTGTGATGATAGTTACCTCATTTGCATTTCTGCATAATAGATGTGCAGCATGTGTGAGAGTAACTGGATAAGAGTTGTTTTTGAATAAACTAAAGCCAATAGCACAGTTTATCAAAAACCCTTTATCATTTGAATTGTTGTAAAATTCATCCAAGGGGGTGGAATAAACCATCTTGAAAATGTAAGATGGCATTAAAGGGAACATTTAGATATTTAAATCCATGTCCCTTGATTAAGAATCTCTTATCTTTGGTCTCACTTATGATAATGTTCATAATGTACAGTAATGGTGTGTGTAATTACGGCTCCGGAAATGTCTTTGCTGTAGTTTGAAAGTGCAACATGTAGACTTCTTAATATCATTAGATAAGGGAATGTCAGTCTACAAACTCATATCGACTAACTGTCAAATGTCTGTTGAGCTTCACTGAGCAACTTCACCATTAACCTGATGTTACTGTTGGCTGCTACATAAGGCAATAAGCAATATAACCACAGCATTGGTTGCCCTAACTAACCTAATCCTTGTTAGAACATTGCTGTAGTTCAGATCAGCAGAAGTATTCTTTTCTTTGGCCATTTGGTGGGCAGTGCAATAAGCTTTAACATTGAGTTATTGTCAGTTTATAAAGTTGACATGTTGATCCTGATCCCAAATAATTGTCTATTTACACAATCAGCAGACAAGGAGAAGCATTAGCATCCACTGTCCATTGTGTGTCTTAGGCTCTTTGTACTGGCACTGTTGATGTAATTATAAACAAAATTGCCACTGGACGTTGTCACATGCATGATATATAGAGAGAAGAATGACATTAACTAAAGCAACATTTATATGCTTCACTTTAATCAAACAGAACAAACAACAAACCTTGAATTTTAAAATAGCCTTTATTCTATGATTATGTGTATGATTCATATAGTTGATACATATTATCTTGAGCATGGGTGGATTATCAGTATAATTATATTTCTGCTTGAGCTGAAATTGTTGCACATTTTAACATGAATGCCAAAGTACCATATGACAAACTTAAAGATTGTGGAGGTTAATTAAAATACAACAAAGGGAATATTTAAGAAAATTCTGATGAAGAATATCTATAGGCTTATATTTTAAACCCGTACTAAAACATCAGTACAAACTATAGTTGTACTTGTGTCATTTATATATCATCGTAAGCTTAAATTGATTATATATATAAAGTAGAATGCTTGGTAAAGCAAAGAATCAACACGGATGTAATTAGTCTGAACATTTTAGGTGCTGCAGATTCACCAGCTGATCTTTAGGCTATTGGGATGATTTCAGTGGTGCAGTTGCATGCAGCTGGACACCAGGCTTTCACTAGCCCATTGGTGCATCCATTCTGGTTTTTCAAGGTTGGACAGTTGAGGTATCTGTTAATGTAAGGACATGGGTTGGCTGGAATGAAACAATAAAGATGTTAGCTCATTGTCTTTTTTTCTACCTAAGTAGATAATATTCATTCAAATATATATTCTATAAAAAGAACCCAGAGTGTGTATTTGTGATCACATTTGTTACTTACTGCAGAGTTTGCCTTCACAGTCATTGGGACAGGAACCACACCGTGGTCCCTCTTGATAAGGTGGCCAACCCTTGAAGTTTCCTCTGTAAACAAAATTATTAACAGTATTTTACCCAATTTCAACCCCTTCAGTAATATATAATATTATATCATATTTTTCCACCACCGTTAAGTTCTCCCAGATATCATATGCATATAAGTCTAGGGTTTTATGGGTAGGGAATGTAAATGAGGATCACATACGCTCGGTAATAATGGCAAGCATAGAAATAGATGCCGTTGGGGCACAATTTCACACCACAGCCAATTTTGTAGGAGCTGTTCCACACCACCTGACAATGGAAAAAAAGTGACTTTCTTCAGTGGCACATTAAGTAGGAAAATCTTAAACAGTGATGTATATTGGTTGTTCAAACATTGTTTTGTAAACATTTTCAAAATATGTCTATATTGTCAGTTTTAATATTGAAATTGTTGTGTGGGTATATTTGTAGTGAAAGTTAAACATTTGGAAATAAAAAAAGATGGCCATTTGTTTTAGCTGAAATACAAACATATATATATCTTCTGTCAATGGTGGTACAAAAAAGCTATCTTCAGTTTATTTGAGAGTTGAAAGCAGGATTGGTCACACCTATTTTGTACAGATAATACACCATAAAATGTATATCTAGGAACAAAAAAAGTATCTTGATCCAAAATAAACGGTCACATATCTGTCAGAAATCCTTATTGAGACCTTAATCTATGAATCTAACTTATGTCCTATTATCGCAGATTTGGTCTATACCAACTCTTAAGGAAAAGGTTTAGATCTTCAGCTGCTAAAACATTTTATTTGATTAATTGGCTTTTTCTCTAAAATCAGCTCCCTTTTGCATCTAAAACTGACGCAATGAGATCCGTGAGAATCAACAAAAATGAACAATTGTGGATGAAAAAACAAAAAGTGAGCTGAAAGACGCTAAACCGCTTTCCAGAGCTCATGGGAACTACAAAGTCTGATGATAATTCTCTGAAGGTAAATCACTATTACATTTAATTTCAACAATTGCTATTACTCCGATATTATAAATAATGAATTAAATGTAATCATGGATTAACAAAGAAGCATCTTTAAAACTGATGGCATTGCTGCTGACACAAGGTCACAATGTAGGCCTACTTTATTTTCTGCTCTTATCTTTGTCGACACATTGCTGTGCGTTACCTGAGTGTAGTGACCAACAGGTTTTCCGTTGGTGGAGCCACTGGGGTATAGGTAGTGTGAAACTTCAGCATGCCAGTCAGTAATGGCGTCAGTCCACGAGTTAAGTGAGGATGAATAGAACAGATTCTCACCTAATTCATATCCTGTTTGTTGGTGGGAACACATGGCAGCACTGATTAATCGCTGTCTTCAAACACACCGTTTTTATTTCCATGTCCCAGTAAATCAATAAAACAGGCATCCCCCAAGGTGTCCCCCAAGGTTCAGTTCTCGGCCCCCTCCTGTTCATCCTCTACCTGCTTCCCCTTGGTCACTTAATCCGCCGTCATAGACTTCAATTCCACTGCTTTGCCGACGACATCCAGCTTCTCATCTCCACCAAGTCCATCTCCACTGCTACCCACTCCATCCTGACACACTGTATCACTGAAATAAAATCCTGGCTCCAACTCAATTTCCTCAAACTCAACTGCGATAAATCTGAGATAATAATCGTTGGACCAAAAAAGCTCACCACATCTATCCATAACTTCACCCTCAACATAGGCGGCTTCCCAGTTCAAACCTCTCCTCACATCCGGAACCTAGGCATCATATTTGACCAAACCCTCTCCTACAACAAATACATCAAACAGATCACCAAGTCAGCCTTCTTCCACCTCAAAAACATTGCCCGTCTACATCCATCCCTCTCCCTCACTGCTGCAGAAACCCTCATCCACGCCTTCATCACCTCCCGTCTGGACTATTGCAACAGACTCCTCTATGGTTCACCTGCAAAAATCCTCAAAAAACTTCAATACATTCAGAACTCCGCCGCCCGTCTACTCACCCACACCCTAATCCGTGAACACATCACCCCCGTCCTCATCAAGCTCCACTGGCTCC